>NC_052358.1:14004342-14082429 GCF_009727055.1 Benincasa hispida
CGAAGGGTGTAACCATGACCAATAGTCTCTAATAAATGACGCAAGATTTGACCACCGCATATAGATATATCAAGTTGTTTTGACAAAGAAGAGATAAACTATCACACCCCGTTCCAGTTTTCCCTTCTAACCTAGAACGAAGCGTGAAGACGTTAAACATCACTTCTCTTTATGACATCTAACATCCCAACTCTTAACATATCTTGTACTTGATCAAACCCAAACTTCCAAACCCATTTTTAAAAAATATCTATGTTCCTTGACAGAGTTTAGGAATTTGATTCAGTTTAAATCAAAATACTGTTTAAATGGATTTACAGACCAACAGTAAGGATTATTTTGAACAAAACCTCCCACGACATGTAACTCACAAATTCTAGCTGTTCTGAAATACTCTCAAGTACATGCACAAACAATACAATAGATTTTTAACAACACTAATGGTGTTTGACGACTCAGCAAGCACCAGGAACTTGTCGCTACCTGGGGGTGGAGAAAAACATAAAACATGGAAATCATGAGCTAAAGCCCATTGAGTGGTAGTTTAATATAAACATAAGCTATCACTTTCTAAATCATCAATAAAGTTTATCAAATCATTCTGTAAACCATTGAACAAAGTATAAAAGATTCAACAGCATCTCAAACATGTGCTAATAAAAAAAGTGGCATGATCCACTCTTATAAGCACATTATAAAGCATTCAGTCATTATCAGAAAACTACATCAACTCTGTACCCAAATACTCGTTTACAACAGTGGGTTACTATGGACAAAGAATGCCCCCTTTGGTTTAAACCAAATCACAAAGTCATACGTGCACGCAGAGCTGCCTCAAGACTAAGCATAAATACACACCATAGGACCAGGTTACTCTGGACTCCCCGGTATACTCTGGCCACATCTGACCCCGGTGATAGCCCCTTGATAGCCTGGGTGGCGCTACAGACGCAGGTTCCTCTGGACTTCCCGGTATACTCTGGCCACATCTGACCCCGGTAGCCCTCTGATCACCTAAGCGATGCTACTGAAACACATTCAAGTAACATGGAAAAATAACCATCTCTCGGGTACAAGAATTAGTAGTTTGAAACCACTTTCACAAACATTCAGCATTTTTAAATTCAATATTAAGAGGTTTTCATATAAAAAAATACAAGTCACAATTGTGTAAACTCTGGTTCCAAACTACATTTTGATAAATCAAGATCGTATAAAACCATAGAGAGTTTAGAAATCACGATTTAAACATTTTTGAAATATCAATCAAGTAAAACAGATCATGCCATCACATTTCATAAATCATAACATACTATAATATATAATTAGTTTCTGTATCAAAACATTCGAAAGTAAACCACTCACTGTTAATCGCGGCTCCTCCTCATAATTTCGGTTTCTTCCATCTCCCGTTTATCCTTAAATATATTGATAATCCTCTAGTTATCCTTCAACATGACCATAATCCAATTATTTGAAAATTAATCTTCAAGTATAACCAATTTCACTTAAACTTTTACCAAATCCCTAATTTGGATCTAAGGTAGGGTTTGCTTTGTAATTTGTTCACTCAATTGCTCTAAAGATTAACTCAAGACCTTAAATATAATCTTCAATAAAACTAATTCTATTCCAATTTTCCTTAATTTTTCTCATTAACTTAATTACTTAAATATTAACTCCTTTAATCAACTTCAAAAGTTGACTTCGGATCCCAATTTATTCTAATTTCATTTGTTTAAGGTATCATAACAATACCAATTGGATCCCTAATTATGCTTGAGAACACCTTAATTAACCTTAAAATTGATTTTCCAGCTTTTAATGACGGACAATAGATGTCAGACAGAAGTCAACAGGAAAGTCAACTCTTTCTTCAACCTCCAGCCTAGAAATTTCCAGATTTGACCTCTGTTTTTCCGGTGAGCGTTTGAGACTTAAATTCATCACGGCCATTTAAAGCTTAATTAGCCTATACAAACCTTTTACCCATCCTCTTAATTAACTTACCTCAAAGTTTAGACGTTCGAATTGCCCTAGAACTCCCGGAATCGACCAAACTCTCCACGGTACCCCTGTTTTTCCGGCGAGGAAAAGCAGAATTTTCAAAACTTAAAATCAGAAATTCCAGCCAATAACTATAAAATAAAAGACCATAGAACTCTAGAAGGACCTTATATTTAACTTACCTTTAAATTTGGAGGTTCGAATTAGTCTCTAACTCCACGAATTTGCTAAAAATCCGAGCATCCTCTGTTTTCGCGATAACTCTAGCGCCACTGTTTTTCTTCGTTTTCCTTACTTCTCCAGCCCAATTTCTTCAAATCAAGTCTCCTACGAGCTTCTGCTTTACTTACTCTTTAATTTAATTTCATTTTGCCCAATTTTCCTTCACAAGAACAGCCCTAATTCAAAAATAACTTTTTCCTCTTCTTTGGTCGGCCAAACTCAAAACAATTCGAAATTCCCTTTTCCTCTTCATTTTCCAGCTTCAATTTCCAGTTTAGCACGTGCCCATATGATTAATACTTAACCACAAAGCCATCCAATAAGAAATTTCAATAGAAAGCACCTTAATTCTTCCAAAATATCTCAAATTCTCTTTTTTTCCTCTTCCTCTCGGTTTTCCTATTAATTCACAATTTTTCCAGTCAATATTAGCTGTAACGTCCTTTAAGAAAAATGTTAACAAACCTCTTAGCTTACTAACCTCAAAATTTCAGCTTCAAATTCGATTTCTATAACTCAAAAACTTCAAAACACTGAACCTTACTCAGACTGTCCAAAATTCAGTCTTAGCTCGACTTTTCCCTTAAATTTCCTTTGATTTTCAGCTAGCTTTTCCCAATAAGTCTTAAACAAGCCAAATTTACTTTTAAAACTCATAAATTACCAAAATTTCACCACATTTCAAGATGTTGACTTTTTTTTACTTTGACTTTGACCATTTGACATTTGACTTTTACAATGAACTTTGACCTATCCCGGGCATGTCAAATTAATCATCGAATTTACTTTACATGCTTAACTAGGTTCTTTACCTCAAATTATTCCTTCAATCCTTATTTCCTCTTCCTAAATGAAACAAACGTCAATCCAAATATTTTTATTTTTAATTATAAATCTTAACAAGAGATCCATCTCAAACTTTATCTCAAGTCCTCGAGTTCAATCTCAACTATGTGCTTTCTAATATCCCAAGAAAGAGTAAAAGAAGAGAGGGCTTACATAAACATTCTATTTTTAAACTAGAAAAACATCTTTGAGCAGAAACTTTGTTATATAGAAGAATAAAGTAGGGATTTGTTAAGAATTAGCAAGGATAGAAGGAAGTTGTGATGTCAAGTAATGTGCCTAAGTGTAACATTCGGAGCAGCCAATCGACGCAAAAATATAGGAGAGGAATTGAGCTTTATTGCCTTAGTAGAAGATATGCTTGAGGACAAGTATATATCTAAATTTGGGGGTGTGATAACTTATAGAAATACAAGTTATTTATGCTGCCTTATCTAGATATTGTGGCCAAAAGAGAAGGAATATGTGTCGATTATATGAAAATTAGCTCAGAAATACAATAATTATGAATTATCGCAATTACACCCACTAACATCATTAAGATGGTAGAAGAGGATATTTCTACTCTGTTTTGCAGGAAACCAAGTCACCGCTTGCGATCAAGGCTCAACGAGAAACTGAATAACACATCTCTGTCACATTACGCCCATCAAACCACAATTAAGAGACGATCAACGCAATGACGGCGCAATACGACAATCGATCCCTAGCTGAATTTCAACCGCATGCGGTAATAAAAACAACACCGCATGCGAGCACACGATCGAAAGATGCAGCTGAGCGATGCAAATGCGGAGGATTGTGACACATGTACAACTAACCGTTGTGCAGATTTGACGGTCTGATTGCATAACAGAAGGAATATTTATTCCTCCATCTTCGAAATTTCCATAACAATAAGTGGGGTTCACAAGTCAAAAGTCAAAGCTTTTCACCTATAAATACCCCCATAGAATACTTGATACGAGGGCTAATTGATGCTAGATTATTAAGGAGAGAGGCTGAGCTGAGTACTGATCGGAAGAAATCTAGGAAGAAAAGAGACAAGGCCGAGAGGTGAGTCTCAGTGCAATTCTGCCAAATCCCCGCCGTGAAGCTCTGTGCTTAGATCTCTGCTATCGGTTGAGCAAGCCTGAGAGGGAAACTTATCCATCCATTCACTCCATCCACATCGGCAAGCAAATCTCCATCCACATCGGTGCCAAGACGTTGGCGGTTATTTGTATTTGTTGACGTTGGCGCTTATTTGTATTTGTTTCTAACTCTATTCATCAATTGTATCTCATTCTCTTAATCTCTTCATTCACAGATCATGTATCAGACGCTAAATAGTTTTATTGAATGTCTCGATCATTTCCATTTCCACTTCTCTGTCTATTTCCGTTCTTCCATTAATTGCTTTCTCCATGAAGTTTTCTTAATCCCTTGGTAATTAATATGAATTAAACGAGTAAATTAATCTGTGCTAAAGAGATAAATGTGTTTAGCTAAGGCATGCTAGACGACATCTTCACCTGTGAGAGCAGAAGTGAAGATATTATGATCTGTCAAAAGAAGGTTACAAGAATGCGTTAACTAAAGCGAGTAGTACTTCCAGAGATGGAAGCAACCTTGCATTCATTACATTCGTCCCTGTTTCTCACCACAAAGATGTGGGAACGCAGCCGATCACTGAGAGGTGTATGCTAAGGGAAAAACGGAACCGTACTTGTATCTTTAACGCAATTAAGGAACTTGTGCTATTTGTATTAATTACCTTTTCTGTTTCTGCTTCACATATAAGACTTGTCATCGCATTACACAATCTTTGTATAATCTTCATAGCCAACCTTGACCTCGGTATCTTGTATCATGAAACCTGTATCTTGTATCATATAGTTTAGATTTATTTTATCGCAATTTACTTTATCGAATTTTTAAATACCTGTACAAACAACCCCTTTATTAATTTGAAATACCCCTAGTCGCATATATCACAAACATAACGCAATAACCTCAAATAGTCCCTATGTTCTACCTTGGATCACACCGAGAAACTTGCGGTGAAATTATACTTGGTTACAACGCAAGGAAACTTGTGACAACGCACAACATACTACAAGAACATTCATTAATAATGGATATCTAAAAGTAGCATCGCATATCATTGCATAAAATTTGCATTACAAGTTTATGGCATGGACTTGTAGCTTAGATTAAAAATTATGTCATCAATATGCATATAGATTGTGATGAATGATGGATCATACAAGCTCATGTTACCATAAACTCAATGACTTGGAATGGAAATGGGTTATGCTTATTCAGACACACTTTATTTATGCGATACTACTTCTAGATATATATTATTTATGAGAATCTTGTAGTATACTATGCGTTGTCACAAGTTTCCTTGCGTTGGAACTAAGTATAATTCCACTGCAAGTTTCTCGGTGTGATCCGAGGTCGAACACAGGGATTGTTTTAGGTTAATTGCATTATATTCGTGATATATGCGACTGGGGGTTTTTCAATTTAATAAAAGTGTGGTTGTACATGCGATAAAGTAATTTGTGCAGTAAAGTAAGATAAGCGATAAAAATGCGATGATAAAGTAAATTGCGATAAAAGTAAAGGGCGATAAAATAAACCTAAACTATAATGATACAAGATACAGGTTACATGATACAAAATATTGAGGTTGAGACTGACTGCGAAGATTATACAAAGATCATGTTATGTGATGGCAAGGCTTATGTGCGAAACAGAAAGAGAAAGGATAATTAATATAAACAGTGCAAGATCCTTAATTACATTAAAGATAATAAGTACGGTTCCGTTTTCCCTTGGCATACACCTCTCGATGATTAGCCGCGTTTCCCACATCTCTGTGGTGAAACAGGGACTAACGTAATGAACGCATGGTTGCTTTCATCTCTGGAAGTACTTCTTGCTTTAGTTAACGCATTCTTCTAACCTTCTCTCAACAGATCAGAATGGCATCTTCACTTTTGCTCTCACAGGTGAAGATGTCGTCTAGCATGCTTTAGCTAAACATCTTTGATTCTTTAGCACAGATTAAGTTACTTGCTTTAATTCATATTAATCACCAAGGGATTAAGAAAACATCGAGGAGAAAGCAATTAATGGAGGAACGGAAATAGACAGAAACGTGGAAATGAAAATGATCATGACATTTAATTATAAAATCAAGCATCTGATACATGGTTGTGAATGATTTAGACTAAAAAGATGAAATACAATTGATGAATAAGAGTTAGAAACAGATACAGAAGAGTGCCAATGTCTTGACACCGATCTGGATGGAGAGATTTCTTGCCGGCGAAGATGGAGTGAATGGAAGGATGAGCTTCCCTCTCAGGCTTATGCTCAGCCGGTAAAGTTGATCTAGGTATAGAGCTTCACGACGGGGATTTAGATTTATTCGCCCTGAGACTCACCTCTCAGCCTTGTCTCTTTTCTTCCTGGATCTTCTCCGATCAGCACTCAGATCAGCCTCTCTCTCAATAGCCTCGTATCAATTATCCCCCGTATCAAGTATATCCTTTCAGTGAATTCTTTGAAGGTATTTATAGATGAAAGCTTTGACTCTCTGACGTGTGGTCCCCACTTTATTGTTATGGAAATTTCGAGAATGGTGGAATAAATATTCCTTCCATTATGCAATCAGTCCGTCGAAAATGCACAACGATTAGTTGTACACGTGTCAAAATCCTCCGTGATTGCATTGCTCATTTGCATCTTTCGATCGTGTGCTCGTATGCGGTGTTGTTTTTATTACCACATGCGGTTGAAGTTCAGATCCAAATCGATTGTCACATGCACAGTTATTGCGTTGATTGTCTATTCATTCCTGAATGATGGGCGCAATGCGATGTAGATGCGTTAATCTCTTTCTCTTGAGCCATGAATGTATACGGTGACTGGATATCCTGTAAAATAGACTTGAAATATTCTTTTCTACCATCGGAATGGTGTTAGTGGGTGTATTGACGACAATTTATAATTATTGTATTTCTTAGCTAATTTCCATACAATTGATGAAATTTCCTCTCTTTTCGCCACAATATTTAAATAAAGCAGTATAAATAACTTGTATTTCTACAAGTTATCAATTACGAGTTCATTGTAATGTCTTTTGGTTTGACCAATGCTCCAGCGATATTCATGGATTTGATGAACATGGTGTTCAGGGGTTTCTTGGACACTTTTGTAATTGTTTTCATTGATGACATCTTGGTCTATTTCAAGACAGAGGCAGAACACAAAGAACATCTTCAAAAGGTCCTAGGAACGTTGAGGGAAAACAAACTGTATGCAAAATTTTCTAAGTGAGAGTTCTGGCTATGAAAGGTGTCTTTTCTTGGGCACGTGGTGTCAAAGGATGGAGTTTCAATGGATCTAGATAAGATTGAGGCCGTTACAAATAGGCCCCGCCCTACAACGGTCAGTGAAGTGCACAGTTCCTGTGGTTGGATGGGTACTATCGTAGGTTTTTAGAGAATTTCTCTAGCATGGACACACCATTGACTCAAATAACCAGGAAGGGAGCTTTGTTTGTTTGGAGCAAAGCTTGTGAGGATAGTTTTCAAGACCTCAAGCAGAGGTTGGTTTTAGCACCGATTCTCATGGTACCAGATGGCTCCGAAAATTTCGTGGTCTACAGTGATGCTTCTAAGAAGGGTTTGGGTTGTGTGTTTATGCAGCATGGTAGAGTGGTCANTCAATGGATCTAGATAAGATTGAGGCCGTTACAAATAGGCCCCGCCCTACAACGGTCAGTGAAGTGCACAGTTCCTGTGGTTGGATGGGTACTATGGTACCAGATGGCTCCGAAAATTTCGTGGTCTACAGTGATGCTTCTAAGAAGGGTTTGGGTTGTGTGTTTATGCAGCATGGTAGAGTGGTCATCTATGCCTCCCGCCAGTTGAAAAACCATGAGTGACACTATCCTACTCACGACTTGGAACTAGCAGCAGTAGTGTTTGCCCTGAAGATCTGGAGGCATTACTTATATGGGGAAAAGATCTAGGTTTTCACTAACTACAAGACTCTGAAATACTTCTTCACCCAAAAAGAGTTAAACTTGAGGCAACGCAGGTGGCTCGAGTTAGTAAAGGATTACGACTGCGAGATCCTCTACCACCCAGGTAAGGCGAATGTTGTAGCCGATGCCCTCAGTCGCAAGACCGCTCATTTGACCACCCTGATCACTAAGCAGGTTTAGTTGTGTAAGGATCTAGAGCGAGCAGAGATTGCGGTGGCAGTGAGGGAAGTCACTTCGCAGCTAGCTCAGTTGACAGTGAAACCAACCTTGAGTCAAAGGATTTTTGTTGCACAGTAGGGGGATCTGGACCTGGTTCAGAAATGTCACCAGGTAGGGTTGGGCCAGGCCAGTGAATTTTTTGTGTTCTTAGACCAGGGCCTTCTATATCAGGGACGGTTATGTGTTCCAACAGATGATGACCTGAAAGGGGAATTGTTGATAGAATCTCACAACTCTCCATTCTCGATGCACCTAAGTAGTACTAAAATGTACCAAGATTTGAAGCAGTATTACTGGTGGCTCAATATGAAAAGAGAGATAGCTGACTATGTCAGCAGATGTTTAGTTTGTCAGCAAGTGAAGGCCCCAGGCAGAAAATAGTAGGCTTACTACAGCCATTGGATGTGCCAGAATGGAAGTGGGAGAATGTGTCCATGAATTTCATTACGAGTTTGCCTAGGACAGTGAAGGGCTTCTCAGTGATCTGGGTCGTGATAGACAGACTCACCAAGGTGGCGCATTTTATTCCAAGAAAGCCCACGTACATGGTGAGTAAGTGGGCTCAGCTATATATGAAGGAGATAGTAAGATTGCATGGTGTGCCAGTGTCAATTGTGTCTGACTGGGACCCTCATTTCACCTTCAATTTTTGGAAGAGCCTCTAGGCAGCCTTAAAACGTGGTTAAACTTCAGTACAGCCTTCCACCCCCAAACGGGTGGGCAAACAGATTGCTTGAATTAGACGTTGGAGGACATGTTGCACGCTTGTGTGTTAGAGTTCTCAGGGAGTTGGGACTCACATTTGCATTTGGTAGAGTTTGCTTATAATAATAGCTATCAGGCCACCATTAGCATGTCACCATTTAAAGCTCTTTATCGTAGAGGTTGCAGGTCTCCTGTTTACTGGGGTGAGATTGGGGAGAGGAAACTGATGGGAACCGAGTTAGTGGAGTTAACGAATGAAGCCATGCAAAAGATTAGGGCTTGAATGCTAGCAGCGCAGAGTAGACAGAAAAGTTACACTAATGTTAGGCATAAAGACCTTGAGTTCAAGGCAGGTGACAAAGTGTTCCTGAAGGTGGTGCCAATGAAGGATGTCTTAAGGTTCGAAAAGAAGGGTAAGCTGAGTCTGTGTTTTGTAGGGCCATTCAAGATCTTGGAGCGAGTCGGTCCTATGGCTTACCGCTTGGCTTTACCACTGTCCCTTTCCACGATCCATAATGTTTTTCATATCTCCATGCTGAGGAAGTATTTAACGGACTCGTCTCATATGGTGGACTTTGAACCCTTACAGCTGAATGAAAACTTAAGTTACGAAGAGAAGCCTATGAAAATTGTGGCCAGAGAGGTGAAAGTTTTGCGCAACAGGAAGATGCAACTAGTGAAGGTTCTATGGCAGAATCATCAGTTTGAGGAAGCAACTTGGGAGCGAGAGGACGAGATGAGAATGCTGCATCTAGAGCTTTTCCAGGACTAGAACTTTTGAGGACGAAATTTTATTAAGGGGGGAAGAGTGTGACGCCCCAAAAAATTGTAAGGTAAAATCTGTCTTGTTCCTTTTATTCTTGGGTTTGAAAATACATGATAATTGGTTAGGGGGTTTTGGAAAAATATATATACATATTTTTATATATTCAAAAAAAAATTATGTATATTTCTTTAAGGAAAAGGGAAGAGTTAGGGTTTAGTTGGGTACAATTGGTTATAAATGTGGAATTAAGAGACCTCGTTTTGCATACAGAGAAAAGAAAATTTTATTATTTTTTTTCTCTCCTTCTTCTTCCTCCTAGCCCCACACGCGTGATACCCTTCTTCCTTAATCCTTTTCTTTAGCCAGCCTTGCGTGGGTCTGTCGCTCGCCAGTCATCCATGATGCTCACGCCACAGCCCCGCCAATGCCACGCCGTCCCCTGTTTCGCTTCCGTTCATTCCATGGTGAAGCTCGATAGCCTGAGAAGTTTGCCCGAAGCCGCCGTTGATCGTGCTAGAAGGCGTCCAGACCGTTTTTCGACCCAAAGCGGCGATCGACAAACCGAGGTTACAAACCCGTTCGTCCAGACCTAAAGCATCCAGCCATGCCTTCCGAGTTTGTCAGTCGTCGGCCTAACCCAAGCGTCGTTCACCAATTTTAACGCGGGCAGTTTCGATTGTCGCCGAATCGTGGTTGGTTTCGTCTGATTCTTCTGTTTGGGGTAAGTTTTAGGTTCTTTGGTAGGCTTATTTCCATTGGTTGTATTGGGCCAAAGATATTTTTATTACCCATGGAATTTTGTGGTTGGATTCAAGAACTGTGGTGGTGAAGGAAGTTTCCAAGCAGAGTGAAGGTTCATTTTGGGGCAGTTCGGTATCTTAGGTAAGTGGATGCAGTGTCAATGCTTTTATAGGTGGGTTATGCTACGGTGTTTTGTGTCAAACTGTTGTTATAATTGTGTGGCCAGGTTGGATGGTTCATTTGGAGTGTTGGGAGATCGTTCGAGTGCATGGGTTTCGTTGTTTTCGTGCTTGGATTGAAATTTGCTCATTAGGTCAAACTTAAGTAAGTGGTTTACTATCCGTTTGCCCTCGAACCCAAGCATGTGTTACATATTGGTTCCTAAGTTGGAATAAAATATTTTAATATGTCTACTACTCAAATGAAAATTTTGGAAGCTTACGCTTATGTCACTGTATGTTGATGTTGTATGTTGTCGCAAAGTTTGAGGGATGGATAAATTGTAAACTGTTGGGTGATCTTGGCATGATTTATGACCTTGTTTGTATGCTTATGTCTGTATGAGATTTCAGTGACTGTTGGTGTGCCTTTGGGCTATGCACATTGCATGTTGTGAGCCTTCGGACCTACACCCTATGCTTATGTACGATGTCCTTTTGGGACCACTACTTATGTTTATGTTTGTGACCTCTGGGGTCACTACTTATGAAAATGTGCCTTTGGGTTCATCCCTTATGTTTATGCTTTGCCTACGCCTATGATGCCTTTGTGCACTTCTGTCCCAATGGAAAGACTGACAGATGACTGAGTGGGCCCAGTAGTGAGTCGCTTACTGAGTATACTCTTATACTCATCCTTTTCTTTTCATGTTTTTCAGGTAAGGTTAAAGATAGACCGACGCATGACAAGAGAGATCCGTGGCATGGCCATTTGGACGATTTACTACTTCTGCACATAGGTTTCATGTACTAGAGTCTGGTTTAGAAGTTAGGCATTTTAAAAATCTTATGAAATATTCCTTGATCTTATTTATTGATTTATTTAATTGTTGTTTATTTTAAAGTAGTTGGGTTAGGGGTTCCCCGAACAGTATTTTTTAGGTTTTCTCTCCTTTGCGTAAGTGAGCATTATTTAATTAAATAAAAATCCTATCTCTTTTATTTAATTATTCTTAGAAAAATGTATTGTCAAGCCTATGCATGCATAAAGTAGCGTCCTAGAAACACATTAGAAATTTGGGTCGTTACAAAATGTGTCAACATTGTTCTATGGTCTTCTCCATTAGTTTGAACCGTGAGATTCCTATATTGTGCCTGCTGTTATTTTTAGGCGGAACTAGCTAGTCAATCACGGTGATCTCCTCAAAGGGTTGTAACATAGGATTTGGAACAATTCAGGCTACAATAAAATTAATAGGGTTTTATAGTTCCGTCTTGGGTATTGTCTTCTATTTCTGAGGCATATTCATATTGTTCTATAAGATTTGAAAATGGCGGGTCACACTTACAAGAATTACTAATTATTAGTAAAGATCTTGACCAAAAATGATAACCAAAAGAACTATCAGAATATGAGTTATTCTGGAGATAGTATTTGGTCAAGGACTATCTTGCTTATGTGAAGGAATTCTTGATTGCCCCTCGGTAGCAATTGTTCTAAATCACTAAAGTATCATTGCAAATAAATAAAGATTTATTGGGTACTTTATTATATTTTGCTAAAAAAAGGATTTAGATGCATATTTAATAGAGTTTGTTTAAAATGTTTCAGCAATGTCGAACTCAATCATACAATTGCTTGCTTCTGATAAATTTAATGGAGAGGGTTATTTGAACTGGAAGTCAAACATCAATAAAATATTAGTTGTAGACGATTTGAGGTTTGTGTTGCGGAGGAGTGTCCTCCAGTTCCCAGTTCAACAGCCACCCAAAATGTTCGGACGTCTATGATAGGTGGGTGAGGGCGAATGAGAAAGCTCGGACCTATATCTTAGCGAGTATATCTGATGTACTCAATAAGAAGCATGAGGTCATGCCCACCGCCCGTGAGATAATGGCATCATTACAGGAGATGTTCGGGCAACCGTCATCTTCTGTTAGACATGAAGCCATTAAATATGTCTATGTTATGCACATGAAAGATGGAACCAATGTAAGAGAACATGTTCTCGATATGATGGTTCATTTTAATATTGCAGAGGCTCATGGGGCGATGATAGATGAGACGAGTCAAGTGAGCATGATACTGGAATCTCTCCCAGATAGTTATCTACTGTTCAGAACAAACGTTGTTATGAACAAAATCATTTATAATTTGACGACGTTGTTGAATGAGTTACAAATTTATCAATCAATGATGAAACTGGAGGAAAAAGAAATAAATGTTATTTTGAAACCAAAGAAGTTTTATAAGGGGTCTACGTTAGGAACGAAACCCACTGATGATAAGAAGTCTGGTCATTCTTCTTCTAAAGACAAAACTATACAAATTAAGAAGAAAGGAAAAGGGAAAAAGAAAGCCACTGCAAAGAAAAACAAAAACAAAACTCCCAAAGGAAAATGTTTCCATTGTGGAAAAGTTGGGCACTAGAAACGAAACTACCCAAACTATTTGGCTGAGAAGAAAGCATAAAAGGCAAAACAAGGTAAATCTGATTTATTAGTTATTGAAACATGTCTAGTGGAGAATTCTCACCTTACCTGGATATTGGATTCAAGCACCGCTAATCATGTTTACACTTTTCTATAGGAAACAATTTCTTGCAGAAGACTTTCTGAACTTGAGATGACTTTCAATGTGGGAACGGGTTAAGTCATTTCAACTGAAGCAGTGGGAGATGTAAAGTAGTTTTTTGGAGATTCTTTTATCTTACTTAAGAATGTGTTTTATGTACCTAAGATGAAAAGAAACCTGACGTCCATTTCCTGTCTGCTAGAAAATATGTACAGTGTATATTTTGAATGTATGTAATGAAGTGTTTGTTTATTCAAGAGGTGTTCATATTTGTTCTGCAAGACTTGAAAATAACTTGTACATATTAAAACCAACTGAAGCAAGAGCCATTTTAAATATAGAGATGTTTAAAACGGCTGAGACTCATAATAAGAAGCAGAAAATTTCTCCTAACGCCTATTTTTGGCACCTCAGACTTGGTCACATTAATCTCAACAGGATTGAGAGATTGGTAAAAAAGGATCATCTAAATAAGTTAGAAGACAGTTTTCTACCTTCATATGAATCATGTCTTGAAGGAAAAATTATTAAAAGATCTTTTTCTGACAAAGGTCTTCATGCCAAAGAGCCTCTCGAACTTATACATTCAGACCTTTGTGGTCTGACGAATGTTAAAACCCAAGGAGGTTATCAATACTTCACCATTTTTATTTATGATTACTCTAGATATGGCTACATTTACTTAATTAGTCATAAGTCTGAAACTCTTGAAAAGTTCAAAGAATTTAAGGCTGAGACTGAAAATTTGTTAAGTAAAAGAATCGAAATACTTCGATCTGATCGAGGTGGTGAGTATATGGATTTGCAATTCCAGAACTATCTAGTAGATCATGGAATTCAATCCCAACTCACAGCACCTGGAACACCACAACAAAACGGTGTTGTAGAAGGGAGAAATCGAACCTTGTTGGACATGGTTCAGTCTATGATGAGTTATGCTCAGTTACCTCAATCCTTTTACGTTGTTCCTTCAAAAAGTGTTTCAGAAACACCGTATGAATTATGAAAAGGACACAAAATGAGTTTACATCATTTCCGTATCTGGGGTTGTCTAGCACACGTGTTGGTACAGAATCCTAAGAAATTGGAAACACGTTCGAAATTATGCCTATTTGTAGGATATCCCAAAGAAACAAAAGGAGGATTGTTTTATGATCCCCAAGAAGATAAAGTATTTGTATCGACAAATGCTACGTTCTTGGAAGAGGATCATATTAAAAATCATCTACCTCGCAGTAAACTAATATTGCAAGAATTAGCTAAAGATACTACAGAAACGTCAACAAGAGTTGTTGATGAAGCTGGTCCATCAACAACAGTTGTTGTCCCGTCACTTCCATCCCAAGAGTTGAGGATGCCTCGACATAGTAGGAGGGTTATTCAACAACCTGAACACCATATGGGTTTAACAGAAACTCAAAACATCATACAAGATGATGGTTTAGAGGATCCATTAACCATTAAGAAGGCAATGGAAGATGTTGACAGGAAACAATGGATAAAAGCCATGGACGATGAAATGGAGTCTATGTACTTCAACTTTGTCTGGGAACTTGTAGATCAACCATATGGGGTTACACCTATAGGTTGCAAATGGATCTACAAGAGGAAATGAGACCAAACTGGCAAAGTGCAGACCTATAAAGCCAGACTCGTGGCAAAAGGTTTTACCCAAAGAGAAGAAGTTGATTATGAAGAAACTTTTTCTCCTGTTGCCATGATAAAATCTATAAGAATACTTCTTTCCATTGCCACATATTATGACTATGAGATATGGTAAATGGATGTCAAGACATCTTTTCTGAATGGCTATCTTGATGAAAGTATTTTTATGTCTCAACCAGAAGGGTTCATCGAAAAAGGACGGGAACAGAGAGTCTGTAAGCTTAATCGATCCATTTATGGATTGAAACAAGCGTCCAGATCCTAAAATATAAGGTTTGAAACTTCGATAAAATCGTATGGCTTTGACAGAATGTTGTCGAACCTTGTATGTACAAGAAGATAATCAACAAAACTATAGCATTCTTAGTTCTTTATGTTGATGATATCTTACTCATTCGGAATGAGACAAGTTTCCTTGCTGATGTAAAGAGATAGTTAGCAACACAGTTCCAAATGAAAGATTTGGGTGATGCTCAGTATTTCTAGAAATACAGATCTTTTGGAATCAAAAGAATAGAATATAGGCACTATCTCAAGCATTTTATATTGACAAAATGTTGTCATGATATAATATGCAAAATTCCAAAAAGGGTATGTTACCTTTTAGACATGGAATTCATTTGTCGAAGGAATAGTGTCCTAAAACACCTCAAGAAGTTGAGAAAATGACAAGAACTCCATACGCATCTGCAGTTGGGAGTTTGATGTATGTCATGTTGTGTACACGCCCTGACATATGCTTTACAGTTGGAATCGTCAGTAGGTTCCAATCCAATCTAGGACACAGTCATTGGACTGTTGTAAAAAACATCCTCAAGTATCTAAGGAGAACGAGGAACTATATGCTTGTGTATGGATCTAAGGATTTGATCCTTACAAGATACACTGATCCTGATATTCAGACTAACGTAGATTCCAAGAAATCTACTTCAGGATCAGTTTCACTCTTAACGGAGGAGCTATAGTTTGGAGAAGCATTAAGCAAAGTTGTATAGTTGACTCCACAATGGAAGCGGAATACATGGCTTCATGTGAAGCTGCTAAAGAGGTAGTATGGCTATGCAAATTCTTGGTTGATTTGGAAGTAGTTCTAAATATGCACCTACCTATCACACTGTATTGTGACAATAGTGGTGTTGTTGCTAACTCGAAAGAACTCAGGAGTCATAAATGTGGAAAACATATTGAAAGAAAGTATCATCTCATCCGAGAGATAGTACATAGAGAAGATGTAATCGTCACAAAGATTGCCTCAGAAGACAACCTTGCTGATGCATTCACAAAGGCCCTTTCGTCTAAAGTATTCAAGGGCCACCTAGTTGGACTAGGACTCCGAGTAGTGTAATATAGGGCAAGTGGGAGAATATCTATGGTATTAGAGATGCCCTAGTTTATTGTATTTTCTCTTTATGTTTCTCAACATTATATTGTATATATATTCTCACTGAAGTTTTAGACCAAGTGAGAGATTGTTGGGAATGTCCTAGAACTCGCAGTTCATGTTAAACATTCTATTTATCAATAATAATAAATTGTTGATTTTGCATTCTATTATGAAAATCCAATAAACATATCTATGGCTATAGTCTAAATATTGTACTTTATGTAGTGACATAAGCAGGAACAAGTTAACAGTATATAGCCCAAATGGTCTAATAAGTATAGAGATGAAATTGGGTATCTCATCCTGATAACACTATTGGATGCGACCCACTATGTAGCTGTTACAAAGAGTTGTAAAGTGCTACAGACGATGTGATCCATAGATCATTCATGTTGAGACATGTTATTGGGGGCATCCTATGCAATAAGTTTGCATATAGACTAGACTACGAAAATAGTCACTTTTCTTTATAACGACCGTTTACTGTTAAAACTAACTATTTCATTTATTAACATAACCTAAGTTAACTCGATCTTAATTCTGAACTAGCTATGAACTCCTGTTTGTTCGGTATTTCCTTTGATCTGCAAATGGTGAGAGTAGTCCAACAACATTGCTCAATATGCCTCCCATTTTGGGGATAAGACCGAATGAATAACTGGAGACATAGCCCTGCAAGATGAAATTCACTCCTACCCGATTTAGGGTTAGCAGATAGGTTGTTCTCTTAAGTACTGATTCCAAGTCTTGAACAATCAGGGTCCTACCTTCCCATGATAGAGGAAGGATTTGATTCATAGGTGTTATGAATCAGAATTGTTCATTAAAGGGTCAGTGGGAACTTAAGGAACAAGATGTATTCACAGGGGTAAAACGGTTATATTGACCCAGCTGTGATTACGAACAACTTGTGAAGGATCGACTTACTGATTATGGTTATATAAAGTGGACATAATATATCTATAATGAGGGGAGTTCAACTATGGGCTATAGTGGAGTGACCCATTAGTTAACATATGAGGGTTAGATTGATCTAATGAGTTTAGCCGATTAATCTTGGATCGTTGGAGCCCATGATCTGTAGGTTCGTGAGGTCCCCCTACTAGCTCGTAAATGGATAAGCTTTAGAGTAGCTTGATAAGTTAATTTGAAACGTTCAAATTAAAATTAAACGGAATAGGAGAATCTATATTTAAATATGATTTAATATATGGATGGATCTGTGCAAAAATTAATTTAATATTTGATATTAAATTAATTAGTTTTATTTGAAAATTATTTTATGAAATTAGTTTTATAAAATTAATAAAAATTTATGTTTTAAAATCAAAATAGATTTTGAAATCAGTTTTGATTTTGAGAAAAGTTGAAAATTGGAAAACATGCACAAAATGGAAAATTAAGTTTTTCCATTACCCATCTCCTTCATGCTCACACAAAACCTATTTCCTCATCTTCATTAACTCCAAGCATGAGCTGCAAGTCATACAGTGTTCTTCTTTGCATGTTCGCCTGCAATAAATAAAGAAGATTAGAGTGAATTTAAGGCATGCATTTAATAGAAATTTTAAAGAAAATTTCGAGCTGGAGAAGAGTTCTTCGAGCGTGTTGGTGCAGTGAGCTTTTTCTCTAGTCTTCTATTGCTTCAAGCTATTCTTGAGTTGTCTAGATGGTTATCCGAACATCCTCCGCAGGGACTCCATGGTCTTATGCACTGAGACCATGGGCTCATGCATCTTGGCCAACATGTCACTAAAACTGGCCAAGATATAGGTTCGGGCCTTGTCGTTCGCCCGTGTCCATCGCTCGTACGAGAAACATTTGGAGCTGGAATAGGAGGACATACCTCCGTAAGGGCACACATGAGATCCTCGATGATGAGTATCGTCATGATCATATGTTTCCAACTCGAATATTTGTCTCCGATTAGTTTTTCAATGCTTAACAAAGAAATTGTGGTTGTAGCCATTTTTAAAACCGTTGTTGAAAAACAAACAAACTTTTATAAGTCTTTGCTAAATCACATTTTAACCAATTAGTTTTAGTAAAACATTTTCTAAGTACCCTAAGTGATGAAGACTTGTATTTTGCAATAATGTCCCAATGAGGCAGGACAAACGTCACCGATGAGGTGATCAGATGCCCTTTCACTAGGATGAGACATTCTCAACCGTTAGGCAGAACCAACTCTTGGAACTGAACCTAACAGCCACCATTTGTTCGGTCCAGAACTGTTAAACCCTTAATAATTTTGCGTAAGTGTAACCCTTTGTTTTCAGCCCCAGAGTCCCACCCTAATGTGCCCACCATAGGGAAGAAGCAGATTAGGACAAGAGACTAAGTGACCTTATCCTCTTACAGGAGATCAAATAAAGAAACGCGTAAAACTGTCATCCTATAGAGGGACACTCCCAGTGTAATGACCCGACCCCCTAGGACTCAAGTTAGGTCGTTACTAAATACATGCATGCATGGAACATAAAACGACACCCTTTTATGGTGAAATAAATGCTAAATAAATCGGGTAAGTTCAAAAGTCCATTAAATTCAAATATAAAAAAACAACAATAGGGTACCCATAAATCATATATGATAATAAATAAGTCTGAAAACAATTCTTAATAGTAAGTTTCAAACTTCAAAATTGAAAGTAAAAAAAAATGAAAAGAAATCTAAATCTCATGAGCAGAAGCATAAAACTGGTCCTAATGGTTCGATCACGAATTTCATTTGTCAATCGTCGATGCATCTCTACCTTTACCTGAAATAACAACATGAGAAAGGATGAGTATAAAATACTCAGCAAGTAACCCCATAAGTGGGGTCAGGCTAGGCATCTATGTTATTTAGATGCCTACCTTTGGTGAAATATATAAACTGCTCTAGCCCTCATGTGGCACATACATACATGAAAAACTGATTTCTATCCTACTGTAGTTATGTATGCCCACTTCCTTTAGGAAGTCCTGTAGGACCCACAACCTCTAGTGAATCCCAAAAGAAATACAACCCCTAGTGAATCCCGAAGGAAACACAACTCCTGGTGAATCTCGAAGGAAACACAACCAATCTCTGGTGAATCCCGAAGGATAACAATCTCTAGTGAATCATGAAGGAAACACAATATTTGTGAATCCCGAAGGAAACACAATATCTAGTGGCCATCTAACTAATCAGTAAAGACACTATCATAGTCTCAACATCTCAATTATCACAATATGGTTTTATAACATACATATACACCTAAACATCATGGCTATACAACATGCATATATGCCTCAATATCCTCATATCAAACACAACTTCAGTGAATCAAGTATCATCTCTTACTAGCATGCAAGTATCTACGTGCACAAATAAATCTTTCAGATTCTCATACAAGAACATATATCGATCATACTGTACTATCTGTCTATCATGCTATCGTTCTGCCATTATATTTATCTATCATGCTAGCATATATCTAGCATCTGGCTCGTGGGCAGTTCTAGTAGTAAGATTACTTACCTAAAATCACAAATCCAAATATTTCCCTCCAAGCAACTACTCGATAATGAAACTCAAATTAAACCTACAACATAAACCCAATATTTAATTCACACTAAGGCCCAATTCCACCCATCAATTCATACCATCAACCCCAAAAATGATTTACCTAAAGTGTGGCTTGATCAACGGTCACTTCTAGAATTTGGCTCCAAAATCTCCATAAAATTCACCAAGAAAAGAAACCTCTAATTCTGATCGATAGCGACCTTAAACCTCGAAAAACAATAGTTAAGTCATTACTTAATTCAACCATTAGTGGGTGTCCGAAGATCAACCTCAAGAACCATAAATGTTACCAAATTTATTGTTGGACACGAACTCGAACCCGTTGAACAGCACGTTGCGCACTCCAAACTACTCCAATCTTGGATCTAAATTCCAAATATAATAGGTATCATCCAAAAAGTAAATCCAAAATTTAATGGGCAACCAAAAACCTTCAAAACTCAACCGATCTTACGTAAAACTTACCAACACATACCAAAATTTTCCCTTCCATGAAGCTGGACAACACCTCAGAATTTTCTCAAAACTCCAATCTAACCCAACTACGGCAGTAACAAACAAATTGAAACCAAGAAAAAGAAACAACAATTTAATCCACGAAATCCATCCAAAATGTGAAAGCTTACCAAACATTCAGCCAAATACCAGAGACACAGTCGAGGGACTGAACTGCGGTGGCTGAACGAGTAGGGTGACGCTTGGACGGATGCGGTTGGCCAACTGGTCAAGATCAGTGGCGAGCAGCGGTAGAGATCGGCTACTGAGCTCGGGTGGCGGAGAAGATCTAAATGAGCAACTTGACTGGATGAGGGAGTGGCTGGCGCTGAAGAAAGGGACGGTGAGGCGGACGCGGCTGGCCGACTCAACCGCGCTTCAGATCTGGTATGTTCGACAGCTTCACTACCCAGGCGCGATTGGCATATGCAGATCTGTGACAGTCGAAGGGCTTCGGCACGTGGGAACGAGTATCGGATGACTGGGTGGCACCAGAGCGCTGAGCGGCTAGATGCGGTGGGTTGCGAAGGGGAGTTCGATGTGCGGCTGAAACGAGCAGGGGGGGAGGGGCGGATGCGTGAGGAAGAAGAAAGAAAAAGGGATATGTTTTAGCAAAATAATAATAATAATAATAACTTTAAAGGAAATATAATAACTTTTATTTTATTCTTTTCCTTATTCTACTTTATTTTAACTTCCTTTCCTTCCCGAAATAAAATTAATTCCTGCTATTAATTTGCAAATTGAATAATTTCAAACGTCAATCCATTAATTTCCAAATTGAATAATTTCAACGTCGATAATTAAATTCCCGCAATTACACTTAAGTCCTAAAATTTCAAAAATGCCCTCAATTAATAAAATTACTGAATTACATAAATAATAAAAATTCGGGGTGTTACATTCTTCCATTCTTAAAGAACTTTCGTCATCGAAAGTTCATTCTTGAAAAAGCTCTGGGTACTGGGCCTTCATCTCATCCTCTCGCTCCCAGGTAGTCTCCTTGAACTGGTGATTCTGCCATAGGACCTTCACAAATCCAATCTCCCTGGGGTGCAATGTCTTTACCTCTCTGGTGAGAATCTCTACAGGTTTCTCCTTGTAGCTCAATTTGTCATTTAACTGCAAGGTCTCAAAGTCAACTACATGGGAGGGTCTGCCACATACTTTCTCAGCATCAAAACATGGAAGACATTATGAAATGAAGACAGTGTTGGAGGCAATGCCAAACGGTAAGTTACGGGGCCAACTCATTCCAAGACCTCAAAATGTCTAATGACTCTCATATTCAACTTCCCTTTCCTGCCAAACCTCAGAATACCTTTCATAGGTGCCACTTTTAAGAACACTTTAACACCAGTCTCAAATTCTAGGTCCTTACGTCTCACATCGGCATAGCTTTTCTGTCTGCTCTGAGCTATTTGCATATGAGCCCTGATCTTCTGTATTGCCTCATTTGTAGTCTGCACTAGTTCAGGTCCTAATAATTTCCTCTCTTCTACCTCATCCTAACACACAGGAGACCTGTAACTCTTTCCATATAGGACCTCAAATGGTGACATCCCAATAGTGGACTGGTAGCTGTTATTATAAGTAAACTCCATCAAATGCAAGTGAGCATCCCAACTTCCTGAAAACTCTATGGCACAGGCACGCAACATGTCTTCCAATATCTGATTTAATCGCTCTGTCTGCCCATCAGTTTGTGGGTGAAAAGCTATACTGGAATTCAACTGAGTCCCCAAAGCTACCTGAAGACTTTTCCAGAAGTTTAACGTGAAACAAGGGTCTTTGTCCGACACGATGGACACAGGCACTCCGTTCAATCTCACCACCTCTTTCATGTATATCTGTGCCCACTTATTTATAGAAAAGGTGGACTTTCCAGGTATGAAATGTGCTAATTTTGTATGTTTGTCTACCACAACCCAAATTACAATGAAACCTTTGACTGTCTGTGGCAACCCCACAATGAAGTCCATAGAACGTGCTTCAACTTCCATTCTGGCACCCTCAAATGGCTATAACAAGCCTGTTGGTTTTCTGCCTTAGGGCTTTCACATGCTGGCACACCAAGCACATCCGCAATCTCTCTTTTTTCATATCATTCCACCAATAATAACGTTTCAAGTCCTGATACATCTTGGTGCTATCAGGATGAACAAAAAATAAGGAACTTATGAGCCTCTGACAAACAACTCATTTCTTAAATATCATTATCTGCTAGCACGCACAAACGTCCCTGATAGAGAAAACCACCTTTCGCTGAAGACCGAGAATTTGCCATCCTGGCCTGACTCCACCCTACGAACTCTCTCCTCCAGATAAGGGTCACAATGTTTACGCATCAATAATTCTCTGCCTTAGACTTGGTCGCACTGACAACTGCGCTAACTGTGTCGTGACCTTCCCCGTCGCCACTGCAATTTCTGCCTGCTCTAGCTCCTTGCACAAATGAATCTATCTAGTAATGAGGGCTACTGAATGAGCCCCTTTTCTACTTAGGGCATCTGCCACTACATTCGCCTTTTCCTAGCTGGTTACAAAATTTCGTAGTCATATAATCCTTCACCAGCTCTAACCACCTTTCTTGCTTCATGTTCAACTCCTTTGAGTCAAAAAGTACTTTAAACTCTTGTGGTCGGTGCAATCTGTATCTTCTATCCAGTGCCTCCCAGATCTTGAGAGCGAAAACCACTGTTGCTAATTCCAAGTCGTGTGTGGGATAATTTTGTTCATGCTTCTTTAACTGCGTGAAGCGTAAACAACTACTCTGCCCTGCTGCATCAGTACGCATCCCAACCCCTTTCTTGGACGCGTTTGCTGTAAATAACAAAACTACCTGATCCATCTGGTACTATAAAACTGGGGGCTGAAACCAACCTCTGCTTGAGATTCTTGGAAACTGGTTCTCACAAGCCTCATTCCAAACAAAAGCTGCTCCCTTTCGAGTCAACTGAGTCAATGGGGCGCTATTCGAGAGAAGTCCTTTACAAATCGTATATAGTAGCCTGCTAACCCCAAGAAACTGTGCACCTCACTGACTGTGGTTGGATGATCCCAACTCATAACTACCTCAATCTTTGTAGGATCCACGGAGACATCTTTCTTCGATACTACATGCCTTAGAAAGGACACATGCCCCAACCAAAATTCACATTTAGAAAACTTAGCATATAGCTTATTGGCCCTCAATGTCTCCAAAACTTTCCGCAAATGCTCCTTATGTTCGGCCTCTGTCTTAGAATAAACCAAGATGTCATCAATAAAAACAATCACGAAGGTATCAAGAAATTCCTTGAACACCCTATTCATCATATCCATGAACACTGCTGGGGCATTCGTTAGACCGAACGACATCACTATGAACTCATAATGCCCATACCTCGAATGAAAATCTGTCTTGGGTATGTCACTGTCCTTTATCTTCAGCTGATGGTATCCTGACTGGAGACCAATCTTTGAGAACACCGTAGCTCCCTGCAACCGGTCGAAAAAGTCATCAATCCTAGGGAGGGGGTACTTATTCTTGACGGTCACCTTGTTCAGCTCTCTGTAATCAATGCACAGACGTAACGTTCCATCCTTCTTTTTCACAAACAAAACGAGTGCACCTCATGGTGACACACTAGGGCGTATGAACCCTTGTCCAACAACTCCTGCAATTAGACCTTCAGTTCCCTCAACTTTACTGGTGCCATCCTGTATGGAGCCTTCGAAATAAGGGCTGTGCCTGGCTCCAACTCAATAGCAAAATCTATCTCCCACTGCGAGGGCAGTCCGGGAAGATCCTCTGGAAAAACGTCTGGAAAATCTCTTACTACTGGCTCTGAAGTCAAGGTGACTTCAGCCTCTCTAGTGTCAACCACACTAGCCATAAAGCCCTAGGGTCCTTGGTCAAACAGTCTATTGCCCTTTAATGCTGAAATCACTTTAGGTAGGACCACGATCCCAACCCCTTTAAACTTAAATCTGGCTCCTGTAGAGGGTTAAAGATGACCTCCTTACTGGAGCAATCTATGCTGGCATGATTAGTAGCTAACCAATCCATGCCCAATATCACATCAAAATCTCGCATATCTAAAATTATCAAGGTCACATCTAATGCATGAATTACTATCTCTACTTGACATGCTTTTATCTTTTTTGTAGCTAACATGATCTCTCCTAATGGAGTAGAAATAGATAGTGCAAAGGGAAAAGGTTCTGACTCTAACATGGTATGCCTTCCAAATACGGAAGATATAAACAAGTGCGAAGAGCTAGAGAAACAAAACTAAAGCATGGTTCCCCAAAATGGGAAGCGTACCTGTCACCATTGTGCCTAACTTCTTGGCCTCACGCCGAGTGGTAGAAAACACCCTACTCTGCTGCAGCTGACGACTTGGGCCTCCCAGAAACGAGCTTACAGGCTGGCCCCTGTGTTCGGGTACGTTCCTTCTTGGGCATTTCTCTGACATATGCCCCTTCTAACCACATCAAAAACAAACCTAGAGCCGGCTAGGCAAAGTCCCCAGCGTCGCCTACCACAAGTAGTACATATCGGCCTATCCACCTTCACAGTCACAGCTTGGGAGCCCTGCTGTCCCCACTGACGTGGAGCATTCACTGCATTCTAGTTCCTCTTGCTGATGCTTAGGAGCCCTGGCTTTAGCCTTCCCTTTTTGACCTACAGAGGTCCCCAACCCGAGCGACCCGCTGTATCTTCTCCCGCCTGGTCAATCCTCATGGTGGCCCACAGTGCCGCAACATACGTCTTGAGATCCAAGGCATGTACCATACCTCGCAGTCCACTTCTCAAACCCTGGATGAATCTCTCTGTCCTCGCTACCTCGATGGCTACTAGTTTAGAAGCAAAGTGGGGCAACTTATCAAATTCCTGCTCATACTCCTCCACCGACATAACTCCCTGTCTCAAGTTCAAGAATTCTGCCCACTTGTTATACCGGGTGTTGGCCAAAAAATACTTCTCATAGAAACGCTCCTTGAACTACTCCCAGGTTGCAAGTTCTCCACCAGTATTAATCATTTTCTCTGCTGAATGCCACCAGATTTATGCGTTGCCAGTCAACATGAAAACTATACATTGGAGCTTGTGCTCTTTCGGGCACCTCATAAAACGAAAAATCATCTCGATAGATGACAACCACATATCTACTTTGATAGGGTCCCCAGAAGATCCATCAAAGGAGTAAGGGTCAAACTTCCCGAAATCCCTCAAATATTTAGCTTCAAGAGACAGGTCCTACATGTCTCTATTCTGCGGTCGAGTCTGCTATAACTGCTCAGATGGCATTGGTTCCTCCTGAGCCTAGTTCTGGGTAGTCTATCCAGCCATCGTGTTACGGATCAGCTCCTGTAGTTTTTCCATTAGGGAGGATGCAACAGCTTCACTAATTCTGGCTTCCATTGCCTTCTCATCGACTTGGGTCATAGGTGGATTCGAAGCTGTCGGGACAGTTTGGCTACTCTCAACTTCTTCTTCTTGCACCCCTCCTCTAACAGTCTTTCTTGCTCTAGAGTTGGGTGTCATGTCATGTCATGAACTCATAAATTAGCTATCTACCTCTGGATCTTTCTCAGAAATCATGCTACTCAAAACATTACATCACTAATCTCATATATGCACTAAAAACTTTCATTAGTATGATATACCTGGCAATGACGAGGAATCCATTACTGGGTGGTGACTTAAAATTTGATGATGCGATGATATGCGATACTACTTCTAGGTATGCATTATTAATGAAATGCTTGTAGTATGCTATGCGTTTTCACAAGTTTCATTGCGTTGAAACCAAGTATAATTCCACCGCAAGTTTCTCGGAGTGATCCGAGGTCGAACACAGGGATTGTGTAGTTAATGTGTTACGTTTGTGATATATGTGACCGGGTGTTTTTCAATTAATAAAAAGTGTGTGTGTACAGGTATTTAAAATTGCGGTAAAGTAAAATATGCGGTAAAGTAAAGTTGCGGTAATATAATAAAATGCGATAAAAGTAAACCTAAGCTAATATGATACAAGATACAGGATACTGATACATGATACTGAGATTGAAACTGACTGTGAAGATTATACAAAGGGTCGTGTTATGCGGTGGCAAGTCTTTATGTATGAAACAGAGATAGAAAGGGTAATTAATACAAATATCGCAAGTTCATTAATTGTGTTAAAGGTATAACTACGGTTTCGCTTTCCTTTGGCGTACATCTCTCAGTGATCGGCCGTGTTCCCACATCTCTATGGTGAAACAGGGATGAACGTAATGAACGCAAGCCTGCTTCCATCTCTGGAATACTTCTAGCTTTAGTTAACGCATTCTTCTAACCTTCTCTCGACAGGCAGAATGGCATCTTCACTTCTGCTCTCATAGGTGAAGATGTCGTCTAGCATGCTTTAGCTAAACATATTTATTTCTTTCGCACAGATTAATTTATTTGTTTAATTCATTCTAATTACCAAGGGATTAAGAAAACATCATGGAGAAAGTGATTAATGGAGGAACGGAAATAGACAGAAAGATGGAGATGAAAATGATCATGACATTCAATACTAATATTTAGCGTCTGATACATGGTGTGAATAATAGAGATTAAGAAGATGAATACAATTGATGATAAGAGATAGAAACAAATACAAAAAAGTGCCAACGTCTTGACACAGATCTGGACGGTGGATTTGCTTGCCGGCGAATGGAGTGAATGGAAGGAAGAGCTTCCCTCTCAGGCTTGCTCGTCCGATAGGAGTGACCTTGGTATAGAGCTTCACGGCGGGGATTGAAAGGATTTGCCCTGAGACTCACCTCTCAGCCTTGTCTCTTAAATCTTCCTAGATCTTCTCCGATCAGCACTCAGACCAGTCTCTCTCTCAATATACAAATATCAAATATGCCTGTATCAAGTATATCTTCTCATAAAATTCCAGAGGCTATTTATAGGCTCAGTTTTGACTCTTTGCAGTGTGGACACCCACTTTATTGTTATGGAAATTCTGGAAATGGTGAAGTGAATATTCCTTCTGTTACGCGATCAATCCCGTCAGAAATGCACAACGGTCATCTGTACATATGTCTGGATCCTCCACAATTGCATTGCTCTTTTGCATCTTCGATCGTTTGCCCGCATGCGGTGTTGTTTTTTATTACCGCATGCGGTTGAAGTTGCGTTAATCGCTTAGCTCTTGATCGATTGTCGCATGCGTCGTCATTGCATTGATCGTCTATTCATTCCTGAATGATGGGCGCAATGCGATGTAGATGCGTTGTTCTTTTTCTCTTGAGCCATGAACGCATGCGGTGACTTGATTTCCTACAAAACAGACTTGAAATATTCTTTTCTACCATCACAATGGTGTCAGTGGGTGTATTGATGACAATTTATAATTCTCGCATTTCTTAGCTAATTTCTCTACAATTGACGCAACTTTCCTTTCTTTTGGCCGCAATATCTAAATAAAGCAGTATAAATAACTTGTATTTCTACAAGTTATCACACCCCCAAATTTAGATATATGCTTGTCCTCAAGCATATCTTCTACTAAAGCAACAATGCTCAATTCCTATCCTAAATTTTTGCATCAATTGCTCCGAATGCTCCACCTAGGCACATTACTTAACAACGCAATTTCCTTCCATCCTTGCTAATTCCTAACAAAGCCCTACTTTATTCTTCTATACTAAAAATTTCTACTCAAAAATGCTTTTCTAGTTTTAAAAAGAATGTTTAACTCTTCTTATCAAAACAACTTGATGCATCTGGATGTGGTGGTCAAATTTTGCGTCATTTATTAGAGACTGTTGATCATGGTTACACCCTTTGTTTTGGCTTGTTCCCATGGGTGTCATGCGAAAATCCAACTACGGTTGTGTGCCAATCTCAACTTTAACTCATGAGTTTCAGAGGAGTTGTCTCTTGTTTTCTTTTATTTTTCTTTTTGCATTTCTCTCTTTTCATATTGCGTTGTTCTTGGAAACCCACCTTCGTTTTGGCTTGCTCCCACAGGTGTCATGTGAACATCCAACTACGAGCAGGCTCCTTTCACAACTTAACTCTTATCAGGTTGGGAATGTTTTTGAGGTTTCCCTTGTGTTGATATTGGAGTTTATATGAAAAATTATTATTATTATTATTAGTTTTTAAATAATGAGTGCATTTTTCTTAATGACCGCATACTCTTGATCTCATCTGCTCAGACCTTCCCCACCCCCAAACTTAGAGATGCGCATGGTCCTCATTGCGTTGTTTGGATAGAATAGACAAACACTAAGACAAAATTTCAAAAAGAAGGTTTGAGCAAAATTTTGAAGGATAAAAGATAAAGTATTGCTAAGCTACGAATTAACTAAGTGTGTGTTAGAAAATACAAAGTGTGAGAAATGTTTTTAAGTGTGTGCATATTATACATCATGGCAACACAATGAATAACACAAAATAAAAGATTAAGAATATCGCAAAGTTGACAAAGGATGATAAAGAAGAGGCACAGGCATATGGATAGAATTGTTACTTAATTGTATTAAAAATTAACTAAGTATACAAGTAATTACAAATAACACAATACAAAAATTGTTGCCTGTACAAAGAATCAAAGAATTTAGATAAGCATAGAAAAATAATGAATTAAATAAAATTAACAGAATGGCCGCAAAAATAAATGTAAAGATTATTGAGGAGCAGAAGGTTTTGGGGAAGGGTTCGGATATGGTACTTGAGGAGCTTCTGCAAAAATCAAATGCTGCCTGAGATGCGGAGGAACCATGGGTCCATGAAGATATGCTATCAGAAAATTAAAGTACTCATGTCTGCGCTCCGCTATCTGTCTTTGGTGTAGGTGAATCGTATAAGTGTTGCGCTGAATATTGATCAACACCTGCCTTGTCATGGCAGCACTGCGTTGTAAATTGTCGACTCGCTCAATTACCGCATCCATTCTCTAGCCAAAGAAGGCTTGTTGCTGAGAGAAGAGCTCTTACTATTGAGAGAAGAGTTATTGTTGCTGAGTAAGAAGGGACTGCATATCTGCTAACTCAGCAGCTAAGGAAGCAATGGTAGGTTGTGCCTGCAATGCCTCGCCATCTACATTTTGGGGTTAGGCAGAAGTGCCTTCACCCAAATCGTGTGGGTCATCAACATGCGGCGGTGGAAGGGGAAGTTGTGATGATGATGCTGAAGGTGATGATGGGGCTGCTAGATATGCGGTTGGAGAATATGGGGGAAATAAAAGATTGGTACAGTGCTCGAGAAGGGAAGAAGAAGGTTATGCGGGAGGGCTTGGAGGGCGAATTATTAAGGGTAAAGGGTCCAAAGGTTATGGATCTTGTGTTGTCGATATCCAACTTCTTAAAGATTGATAATGGCATTAGATTTATGCTCGCCCCTAAATCGCACAGCACGTTCTCGACCTTCTTCCCTCCTATTGAGCAGGGAAATGTAAAACTCCTAGGATCCTTCATTTTGGTGGGGATATTGTTTTGAAACAGTGCACTACATTCATTTGTTAACGCAACTATTTCATTCTCCCCAATCTCTCTTTTGTTAACTAGTATATCCTTGAGAAATTTTACATAGCTCGGCATCTGTTCCAAAGCTTCTATTAAGGGAATATTGATGTGTAATTGTCAGAGAACATCCAGGAACCTCTGAAATTGCTTACTATCATCTTTCTTCTTCAACCTGGACAGGAAAGGTGGAGGATCCTGTCGTACTTCTTGTTTAGTTGGCTGTTCGTTGAGGTCCTGTTCTTGCTGTGTTTCATTAGCTGAAGGTTGCGTTGATTTAGAATTCAAGTCTTGAGGAGCTTCATCTTTTGTAGGTATACTTACTTTTGGACGTGTAATTTTTCCACTACTGGTTGATTGGTCATCATCGACAATTAGATCCACTGGTCTTATTGTTGAATCTGGTATTGGTGGCATTGGGGTTGTTGTTTTACCACTCCTTAATGTCACTGCATGACATTGCTCTTTACCTCGTGGCCCAGATGCTCCTGAACTGCTAGGCAGCATACCAAGCGCATTATTTTTCAACTCAATCGCAAATTGTTCAATCTGCTTTTCCAAACCTCTAAGGGAGGCAACTTGCGATTGTCTAATTGCCTTGCTTTTTTCGATATAATGCTTCAATGAAGTCTCTAGAGACTACGTACTACAAGAGGTATCATATAAGAACGGTTGGTTGTAGGGTGGTATACTTTGAGAGTTACCTGGGCTACAGTCTGGATTAATGAAGACCGGAGGGCTACCTCGATCCCCTTGATAACTATTCTAATGGAAACTATGGCTCCTCTGGTTGTGATTCCTGTCTCAACTTAAAGTTAGGTGATCCCACCAACCAGGGTTGTAGATGTTGCCAAACGATTCATTGTAGACAGAATATACGAGTTGTTAATTCTAGAGGCAGACTTCTACTGGATGTCCCTCCACATTGAACACAATTCATTACGGCCACGTGCATCAACGCATTAACTTGCGCTGAACCCCGAGAGAGATTTCTCTGTTGATTAGCCATTGTCTGAAGGAGCGAGGTCATCATGGTCATCTGATCTACCAGTGTGCTCATTGTATTAGTTGACACATCAGCACTTTATACTCTTTCTTGCTCTAGACCACTTTCCTCAAACCTAGCATCAATCCACTCATCAGAATGTCGCGAGATGCGATCGAATGTGCTCTTGGCTTCCGTATATGATCTGTCTATTAATCCTCCTTCTGCGGAAGCATTAGCAATTGCTTGTGTTGATTGATCTAAGCCATTGTAAAAAGCCTCCATCAAAATGCTATTGGGAATCCCGATATGTGGACAACTCTTCACTAACTGTTTGAAATGCACCCAGGCGGTGCTTAAAGTTTCATAACCCTTTTGCTCAAAATAACACATCCCTTCGTCTCCTTACGTTGATGGCTGGAGGGAAGAATCTGTTCATGAACCTGTCAACCAACTGTTCCGCGTTAATCTCATCTGGCTCTAATGACTGAGCCCACCTCTTTGCTTCGTCCCACAGTGTGTATGGGAAAAGATATAATCTAAGTCCTTCTTGAGTCACACCAGGCATGGAGAATGCGCTGCATATGTCTACAAAGCTCGTCAAATGAGCATGCGGGTCTTCTCCTTGTAATCCTCTGAATTGCCCCACATTCTGAATCATCTACAGCATAATTGGTCTTAACTCAAAGCTTACATTCTCCTCAACCATGGGTTTTGAAATTCCTAGTGAGAAGTTATAAAAATCCGACGCCGCATAGTTCCTCATAGGAATGTTGCAGTTAGCAGCAAAAAATATGGAGTCTTGGGCTGGCCAATTTTCCCTTTGATTCTCTACGGTTGCCTCGTTATTATTAGCCATGCTTCTTTACTAGTTAATTCAACCCTAATGTGCTTCCGCGCGAATAATACACCTGATCTCTGGGTTCGCTTAGAATATCTGGATCACTCCAGAGCTCATAAGTCGTCAGACTGCTCTTCAGCGATAAACAACCAGTACAAAGAGATCTGTCCTGCAAAATATCACAAACATATTCAACACTAACCATTACCAATCCCCGGCAAAGGCGCCATAAACTTGGTCACTTGAAATTTGATGATGCGATGATATGCAATACTACTTCTAGATGTATGCATTGTTAATGAAATGCTTGTAGTATGCTATGCGTTGTCACAAGTTTCCTTGCATTGAAACCAAGTATAATTCCACCGCAAGTTTCTCGAAGTGATCCGAGGACGAACACAAGGATTACGTAGTTAATGTGTTACGTTTGTGATATATGTGACCGGGTGTTTTTCAATTAATAAAAAGTGTGTGTGTACAGGTATTTAAAATTGCGGTAAAGTAAAGTATATGGTAAAGTAAAGTTGCAGTAATACAATAAAATGCGATAAAAGTAAACTTAAGCTAATATGATACAAGATACAAGATACTGATACATGATACTGAGATTGAGACTGACTGTGAAGATTATACAAAGGGTCGTGTTATGCGGTGGCAAGTCTTTATGTATGAAACAGAGATAGAAAGGGTAATTAATATAAACATCGCAAGTTCATTAATTGCGTTAAAGATTTAACTACGGTTCTGCTTTCCTTTGGCATACACCTCTCGGTGATCAGCCGTGTTCCCACATCTCTATGGTGAAACAGGGATGAATGTAATGAACGCAAGCCTGCTTCCATCTCTGGAAGTACATCTCGCTTTAGTTAATGCATTCTTCTAACCTTTTCTTGACAAGCAGAATGGCATCTTCACTTCTGCTCTCACAGGTGAAGATTCGTCTAGCATGCTTTAGCTAAACATATTTATTTCTTTAGCACAGATTAATTTACTTGTTTAATTCATTCTAATTACCAAGGGATTAAAAAAACATCATGGAGAAAGCTATTAATGGAGGAACGGAAATAGACAGAAAGATGGAGATGAAAATGATCATGAATTCAATACTAATATTTAGCGTCTGATACATGGTGTGAATGATAGAGATTAAGAAGATGAATACAATTGATGATAAGAGATAGAAACAAATACAGAAAGGTGCCAACGTCTTGACATAGATCTGGACGGTGGATTTGTTTGTCGGCGAACGGAGTGAATGGAAGGAAGAGCTTCCTCTCAGGCTTGCTCGTCCGATAGGAGTGACCTTGGTACAGAGTTTCACGGCGGGGTTGAAAGTTTTGTCCTGAGACTCACCTCTCGAATTGTCTCTTAAATCTTCCTAAATCTTCTCCGATCAGCACTCAAACCAGTCTCTCTCTCAATATACAAATATCAAATATGCCCGTATCAAGTATATCTTCTTCATAGAATTCCAGAGGCTATTTATAGGCTCAGTTTTGACTCTCTGTAGAGTGGACCCCACTTTATTGTTATGGAAATTCCGGGAAATGGTGGAGTGAATAGTCCTTCTGTTACGCGACTAATCCCATCAGAAATGCACAACAGTCATCTGTACATGTGTCTAGATCCTCCATAATTGCGTTGCTATTTTGCATCTTCGATAGTTTGCCCGCATGCGGTGTTGTTTTTTATTACCGCATGCAGTTGAAGTTGCGTTAATCGCTTAGCTCTTGATCGATTGTCGCATGCACCATCATTGCATGATCGTCTATTCATTCCTGAATGATGGGCGCAATGTGACGTAGATGCGTTGCTTTTTTTCTTTTGAGCCATGAACACATGCGGTGACTTGATTTCCTACAAAACAGACTTGAAATATTCTTTTCTACCATCGCAATGGTGTCAGTGGGTGTATTGACGACAATTTATAATTCTCGCATTTCTTAGCTAATTTCTCTACAATTAATGAAACTTTCCTTTCTTTTGGCCGCAATATCTAAATAAAGCAGTATAAATAACTTGTATTTCTACAAGTTATCACTGGGCCACAGGGACTACCTAGACTTACATAGTAAGTTAGTCTACAGAACCCAAAACATGGACTCTGATACCAACTGTAATGACCCGACCCCTTAGGACTCAAGTTAGGTCGTTACTAAATACATGCATGCATGGAACTTAAAACGACACCCTTTTATGGTGAAATAAATGCTAAATAAATAGGTTAAGTTCAAAAGTTCTTCATTAAATTCAAATATATATAAAAAAAAAAAAAAGAAAAAAAAAACAACAACAACAACAGGATACCCATAAATCATAAATGATAATAAATAAGTCTAAAAAAATTCTTAATAGTAAGTTTCAAACTTCAAAACTTAAATTAAAAAAAATATATGAAAAGAAATCTAAATCTCATGAGCATAAGCATAAAACTGGTTCTAGTGGCTCGATCACGAATTTCATTTGTCAATTGTAGGTGCATCTTTACCTTTAACTGAAACAGCAACATGAGAAAGGATGAGTATAAAATACTCAGTAAGTAACCCCACTACTGGGGTCAGGCTAGGCATCTATGTCCTCTAGATGCCTACCTCTGGTGGAACATAGAAACTGCTCTAGTTCTCATGGATATATACATACATGAAAAACTGATTTCTATCCTACTGTAGTTAAGTATGCCCACTACCTCTAGTAAGTCCCGTAGGACCCACAACCTCTGGTGAATCCTGAAGGAAACACAACTCCTGGTGAATCCCAAAGAAAACACAACCCCTGGTGAATCCCGAAGAAAACACAACCCCTAGTGAATTCTGAAGGATACACAATCTCTGGTGAATCCCGAAGAAAACACAATATGTGGTGAATCCTGAAGGAAACAAAATATCTAGTGAATCCCGAAGGAAACACAATATCTGGTGAATCCCGAAGGAAACACAATATCTAATGGCCATATAACTAATCAGTAAAGAGAGTATCACAGTCTCAACATTACAATTATCACGATATGGTTTTATAACATACATATACACCTCAACATCATGGCTATATAATATGCATATATGTCTCAATATCCTCATATCAAATACAACCTCAGTGAATCAAGTATCATCTCTTACTAGCATGAGAGTATCTATGTGCACAAATAAATCTTTTAGATTCTCTTACAAAAACATATATCGGTCATACTATACTATCCGTCTATCATGTTATCGTTCTGCCATAATATTCATCTATCATGCTAGCATATATCTAGTGTCTAGCCCATGGGCAGTTCCAGTAGTAAGATTACTTACTCAAATCGTAAGTCCAAATATTTCCCTCCAAGCAACCACTCGATAATGAAACTCAAATTAAACCTATAACATAAACCCAACATTTAATTCACACTAAGGCCCAATTCCACCCATCAATTCATACCATCAACCCCAAAAATGATTTACCTAAAGTGTGGCTTGATCAACGGTCACTTCCAGACTTTGCCTCCAAAATCTCCACTAAAATCCACAAAGAAAAGCAACCTCTAATTCTGATGACAGCGACTTTAAACCTTCAAAAAATAATAGTTAAATAATTACTTAATCCAACATTACTGGTGTCCGAAGATCAACCTCAAGAACCATAATGTTACCAAATTTCTTGTTGGACACGAACTCGAACCTGCTGAATAGCACGTTGCGCACTCCAAACTACTCCAATCTTGGATCTAAATTCCAAATATAATAGGTATCAACCAAAAAGTAAATCCAAAATTTAATGCAACCAAGAACCTTCAAAACTCAACTGATCTTACCCAAAACTTACCAACACTTACCGAAATTTTCCCTTCCACGAAGCTAGACAGCACCTCTGAATTTTCTCAAAATTCCAATGAAATCGAAACCAAGTCAAAGGAAATCCACGAAATCCATCCAAAATGTGAAACCTTACCAAACATTCAGCCAAATACCAGAGACATGGCCGAAGGACTGAACGGCGGTGGTTAAACGAGTAGGGCGATGTTTGGACGGATGCAACTGACCGACGGTGCGAGATTGGCGACGAGCAGCGGTGGAGATCGGATACTGGGCTCGGTGGTGGAGAAGATTCAAACGAGCAACTTGACTGGATGAGGGAGTGGCTGGCACTGAAGAAAGGGACGATGCAGGCAAACGCGGCTAGCCGACTCAGCGCACTTCAGATCTGGTAGGTCCAACAGCTTCAAGACCCAGGTGTGGATCTGCGGCAGATAAAGGGCTTCAGCATGTGGGGACGAGGCTCGGATGGCTGGGCTGCGCTGGAGCACTGAGCAGCTGGAGGCGGTGGTTCACGGATGGGAGTTCGACGTGCAGTTGAAACGAGCGAGGGAGGGCGGACGTGTGAGGAAGAAGAAGGAAAAAAGGATTTGTTTTATAAAATAATAATAATAATAATAAAAACTTAAAAGGAAATAGAATAACTTTTATTTTATTCTTTTCCTTATTCTACTTTATTTTATTAACATCTTTTCCTTCCCGAAATGAAATTAATTCCTGCCATTAATTTTCAAGTTGAATAATTTCAATGCCAATTCATTAATTTCCAAATTGAATAATTTCAACGTCAATAATTAAATTCCCGCAATTACACATAAGTCCAAAAATTCCAAAGATGCCCTCAATTAATAAAATTACTGAATTACATAAATAATAAAAACTCGAGGTGTTACACCTAGGGTGCCTCGAGGCGATGCGCAAAAACTTTATCCAACCTAACAAGAGAGACCGTGGGATATGCTGTTGCACTTCCCACTTCCACTTATTATGAATATTCTCTTCATCCACCTTGATATTGACCTACCCAAACACCATCCTTTAGAGAGACACTCCCAGGGTGCCACGAGGCTGAGCATAGGTCTCACGGTGTGGACAATAAAGGAAGAAACGCGAGAGGTTTAAATGAAGCATCAAATGCCCCAAGTACCTCCCATTGAATGTTCTACCTAGGGGTTCATGAGCCTAGACAATCCGGTTACTAATTTTAGTCTAAGTTATTCTTTAAGTCCACTCAAAAAAAAACTTTTGTCTTTGAAATAAAACGAGTTCAAGTAATCGTATTAAACTCTTTAATGGTTTGTCCTTAACCTTGCATGCATGCATCAAATCTATCTAATTCACCTTTCAGGTAGGTTCCCAGGTAGTGGTGTTCCGTTTTCGTCACCTTAAAAACCCCAGCCTAGACAGAACCTGCCTTAGACAAAAGGTCCCTTATAGATAGATTTGCTACACTTTAGCCTTTTATTAGTCAATTTAATCCAATTAAACTGATAAAAAGATTAAAGCCTAAGGTTTCTAATCATATTAGAACCCTGATCTTAGGTTTATCTCATCCAAGTTTTAAACATTTTCAAACCATGATTTAAACCTAAGTTGGCATGCATGTCTTTCTTATTGATTTAATTCTAATTTCTTTTTATAACCATTATAAAAGGAACAACTAAAACATACAATGCCACACAACGAGGTATTTATAACTCTTATAAATTAACCTATGTGTCATGCTTCATGCAATGTTCGGTCATTACAATACATAACATTTATATACAAGTAACAACCAAGCACACATGCTTTCCATACACCCTTATACTATAACAATTATAATATAAAGGTGATGAATGTCAATGCTTTATGCATGCATAAATATAACTCTTATATTATATGATGCATGAGCATGCTCTTACGTAATTTAAATCATGTTTATCTAAATCATAACACTTATAATAAAGAGATGAAGCATGACCAATGCATAATCTAAGGTGGGATTTTTCTATATGGCATACCATATGACATATAAATAAAACATACATACATCCCATGTATATAAACACAGATTAATGGACCGGAATGAACCAACTCATAAATCGGAATGAAAAAATCTATCTATTACATTTTTCCACCGAGAAAACCAGTTCACAGGCGAACCGGGTCTTGAATCGTCGGCCGAAGCTCCCATTGTTTAGTAAACGCCTCCAGGTAAACGATCACGTATCATACAAGATGAAAACACGCGGATGCTAAATGATCATTTAGACGACAACGAAGCCGCAAAGCCCGATCGTTTAAATGATCATTTAACACACAATAGGTAAACGATTTACTACGCGATCGTATAGTCAATAACTAAGCGATGAAACTTACTGAGCTATATGATCGTCTAGTGCTCACGCATAAAACAGCTCCCGAGTATTCGATACTTAATGATCGTCTACCTCATCGTCTATATGACCTGACCAATGCTTGGTTGTCTTCATTCTCAAAGAACAGCTACCCTTGTTACGAAGCTTCTTCACGAACAACTCGTAGACTCAAACAACTTTGAAATTATAGACTCGATAGCAGTGAATAATACCCAGAAAACATAAGGGCCTTTACAATTAACTTGAAATGTAAAATAATTTAACAAACCAGTGACTTCATCCCAAAAACTCCATTAATCCACACATCTAAAAACGAGTAACGCTTAAAACAGAGAGTAGATATGCTTCACCCACCGAGAATCTAAATGCAATTCTTTGCATCAATGAATTTGGAATATCATAAATCTGGCTCTTATACCAATTGAAGGAACTCTTATACAAGAGTACCTATGAGCGGAAATGGATCTTTCCAAAGACATTGTGACAGAAATACCACATTTATATTCAAACAAACAGATATGCACAATACTGTAAATTACCGACATGCTTTAAGATTAACAAACAGGAGAACAAGTGTCCCACCCTGCCCAAGACCACCTTCTTAGCCTAGAGAAAGGCGTGATTGCAGCAGTCACTAAACCTTGGGCTGACACTTATTGCCTAATAACTCTTATGGAATAACTCTGATACCAATTATAATTCATATGCAACGGGACGTCTTTAGGCCCACAATTTATTAACTTAGAAACATAATATGTTTCGAGTCATTACAACACTAGATTTACAAGTCTCAAAACCCACAAACCCTAGTCCCTATATGAACAATAGTAACATGTGTACAATATTAACAGTAACCACCTAGCAAACGATTACAAGTCTTTTGGTCCTTTAGTGGCAGAGAAGATGCAGAGCTATCTTCAGAGGATTTGACCGCTACTTATGGGGGGGAAAACAAAACATTTGAAAATGGGGTGAGCTTACGCCCAGTGAGTGACCGAGAAAACATAGTAAAGTCTCATGCATGATTCCAGTAAAGATTTTAACGCATGCTGGATCAAATCAACACATATAAATAGTTTTTCAACAATTTCTCACACACGCATGCGTTCAAAACATAATTCACAACTTGCTTGGAAATCACTTCATAAAACTAGTAGGCATGAGAATATTCTTGAAAACATGCTTTCTATAACACGTTGTAGTCAAACAGTTTAAGCAAAATATTTTAGTCAAAACATTTTAGCCACTCACCTTAATTTCTTAGGAGCTTTTCACTCTAGTGGCTCCTCGGGCTCCTTTTCACCCCTAGAATCCAGATTCAAATTACATCTTAGATTACTCATAGTTATGAACCCTTTTTTAAAATACTTCCTTCTACAAACTTATTCTAAAATGTCTTAGAAAACTTACCCTAAAATTTCAGCTCAGAAATTCTCGCGGTTCAGCCGGAATCACAGATTCTCCAAGACTGGCCCAGACTAATCTGACAGTCTGACCCTTCTGCCTTCTTTTCAATCTCCAACCCAATTCCTTTGATTTCCCTCCGGCAGCCCCACTCTGAAGACTAGACTTCCAGAGCTTTCAAATGGCTTTGGAATTACTCTAAACACACGAGTATATTGGGATATCTTCTCGTCCAAAATTGATGCGTTCTGCTCAACCCTCACTGCTTTCCCTCTCTTTTACAAAATTGCTGATTTTGTGATTTGAAAATGAAGTTCCAAAGGCTCTATTTATAGGCGTCCAAATTTTCCCTGGTGTTGACACCACCTAGTTGGCTGCATGGCCAAGTATTTACCTCTCCCCTTATCAAAGCAAGCTTGCATCATTTTGGCCCAAAGTGTCTTCTTCATATGTGTCCTCCACAATTCCTTAGCCCTTAAGAATTTCTCCCAAGAAGACACATGGTTTGGCTAACGTTTGCCCTTGTGACCTCACCCTTCGTATGTGTTCAAATTAGGGTTTTCAACACATAATCCACAATAACGCAGCCAAATTCAACGCATAGGTGCTTACCCGGCCGTTCGATGCATAGGCGAGGCCCTTCGACATTTGTATGGGCGGGGCGTTCAGCACCGGACGAGGCGTTGTTGCACACACAAGCTGCTCTCACTCTCTCCACTCTCACTCCCTCCCACTTTCTCGCTGGTCCCGCTTTTCTCCACTCTCGCCCTCTCCCACTTTCTCGCTCAAAATCTCGCTCTCTCTAACTTTCTTGCTCAAAATCTCACTCTCTTCCACTTTCTCGTTAGTCTCGCTCTCTTCCATTTTTCTCTCTCAAAATCTCATTCTCTCCAATCTTGCTCTCTCCCATTTTCTCTTTAATCTCGTTAATCTTGTTGTTAGCTTACTGTGAACCTTGTTTGTCTCCGTGTAACTTTCTACACATTTTCCCACCACTTTGTACCACTTTTACACGAATTTTTCAGATTTTCTCCAAATCATTTTCCATATTTTTCTCAGTTCTTCAATCCTTTCTTTAGCCATAACGCATTTCACATAAATTTCATACTTAGCCAATTTTTCCCAAATTTTCCAAACTCAATTTCCATATTTTTCTTTTCAAATCCTCATTCCTTCTTCACCATTCCACACTAACTTTCTCATCAACCTACTTGTTATATAAATTTCATAGAATTTTACCAATTAAAGCTCAACTTAAATTATTCAAGGAAAATCTACTTAACACTTAGAAATTTCCTTCCTTTAACATAGGATTTAACTTTCACTTAGTTAATTCCTTTTATCACTTGTTTAAGTAAGGAAAATAGAAATCCGGGTTTCATAAACAGAGAAACTTACCAGTTGAAGACTCTCTTCAGCAGAAATCTCGCTCTCTCCACGAACGGACGCTCTCGCTCTCGCTGGAACGTCAAGCTATCATTTAGCAACACCCGATCGTCTACCACAAACGGACTCTATACGAACAAAAGGAAGATGGGGATGACACCACCACTTGTAACCCTTAGTATTCTTGGTATGAGAATCCAAATAGTGGACTCTATTCGAATTTGGTAAAGGGGGGGAGGAAAAGAGATCGTATACAACGATCAAGCAAGTGGGAGAAAGCTGAGTCTATCGTATAGACAAAGTGCTTGATTGTTTAGGTGAAGTACAAGATCGTGTAGTAAAAAGGCAGCGATCGTCTATACGATCATTTAGTAAATGCTCGGCACTAGACAATCGTTTAGGAAAAGATAAGCGATCATTTAGAAAGATGGCGTGTGCGTGTAAGCAATCGTGTAGTAAAAGCGAGCTAACATATAGACTCTAATTTTACTAAGTGATAGGCAGCACACTACTCTTGAGCAATTAACCATGTTCTTTACAAAATGAAAACAATTTTCATTTTATTCTTCAGTTACAAAAACCGAATGGAACTTCCCACTAACGCACAGTTACCAAGAAAACGGCGTGCACAATTATCCCATAATTGTCAAAAATTAAAAAATAAATATAATCATATTATATTTATTAACCTATAGTTTAATATCATATTTCAACCATAGTGTTTTCTCCTCCACTAGATATAAATCATATTTATATCCATTTTCCTCCAATTAATGTATCTCATACATAAAGTCAATCATATCATATATAATTAACGAGTTCAATTATATCATATATAATTGAACTCCCTCTTGTCAATTTGAACATTTCAAACTGACCCAAAAACTTATCCTCAACTTGAATCCATTGAGCTACCAAGGGGACCTTATGGACCTATGGCTCTAAGCTCCAACGGTACATGAATAGCTGACTAAACTCTTTAGCCACGAGATTCACCATCTGTTAACTGCCAGGCATTCCACTAAAGACCGACAGTTGAACTCTTCTGACCACAGATATATTTCTGTGTCCATTGGATATAACCAACCAACAGTACAATAACCCTTCACAGATGTTCATAAGTACAGCTGGGCCAATTTACCGTTTTGCCTCTGTAGTTACATTTAACTCCTTAAGTACCACTGATCCCTCTAATGAACAATACAACGTAGTCCTATTATGTGTGGACACCTCTTGGGCCATGAGAAGGTGTGTGGTGCAACATCCTTGAAGCCCCATGATCAGCCCTTAAGGGAGAAATCTATCTCCTTACCCCTGCTTCGGGGAAGGAGTGAATTTCATCTTATGTAGTTGAGTTCCCAGCTCCGAAATCAGACGAATCCCCAAAGTGGTAGATTTGATTCGGCGACCTGGCCACTCGCACCCATGCAAATCAAAGGACCACCCTCAATGGTAGAAGTTCCCAACTCACTTAGGATTGAGATCATGTTACCTATAGTCATCCTAGTGAAGTGAAGTCTCTGTCATGAACAATGTTATATAATGAGACGTTAATACTTCGTGGTCAAGTCTTATATAAATTCTTTGTATAGGATTCCCCCGCTCGCATGTCCTCACATGAATGATCAGGATCAGACCATTTGTAGCAAGTCATAACACTTGTAACTATTCCACAAAGCGGGCTGCATCTGTAAAATTACCAAGATAAGGTTTCCCTCCTTTATCCATATACTACAAATCATTTTGGTTATCACTTAAGACATGATCCATTTTTATGTCACCACATACATGCTTAAGTTACATAATGACAATTAGGGATTTAAGTTTATTGGTTTGTGGTAAAGCAAATAAAACATCCAATGTGCAAAGTCAAATAGTGAAGAAAATATCATATATTATACATCACAAGCGTTCGTACAAACTGTGTTTACAAACTACAGGACATAAGAATTTAGAGCATCATCCCCAACAAATATATTTGTAGTGTGAAGAATGCAGTTATTGGTCTTTAGTGGAATGCTCGACAGTTAACGGATGGTGGATATTGTGATTAAAGAGTTTAGTCAGTTATTCACGTACCGTTGGAGCTTCAAGCTACAGGTCCATAAGATCCCCTTGGTAGCTCAATGGATTTAAGTTGAGAATCAGTTTTTTGGTTAGTTTGAAGTGTTTAAATTAACAAGAGGAAATTTGATTATATATGATATAGTTAAATTATTTCAATTATATGTGATATAATTGATTTGATGTATTAGATACTTTGATTGGAGAAATTAATATAAATATGATTTATATTAAATATCATAAAGGAGAAAAGAACTATGGTTTAAATATTACGTATGATATGATAGTAAAACTATAGGCTATATATATAATATGATAAATTAGTTATTATATTTATTTATAATAAAACAATTATTAGATAATTGTTGGTAGTTATTTGTTTCTCCTTTAACCGATTGAGTGGGAGGTTTCTACCAGTTTTAATAACTGAAGAATAAAAGTGAAAATAATTTTCCTTTTTCATAGAATCACAACACATTCGATCGAATGAAAAGAAAAATCTATACGATAGCCTTTGAAAGAGTGAATGACGAGCGAGTTTACTAGACGACAGCTTCTCGTTTACTAGACGATCAAGTACCCAGTCTATATGATAGACTAAACCTTTCTCCTACTTTCTCCTACTTACTCGATTGTTTAACTCGATCATATACTTCCTCCTTCCCTCTACCAAATCCACATAGAGCCTACACCTCCTGGATTCTCACACCGTGAGTACTAAGGCAACCGAGTGGTAGTGTCGAGTGTTTCTGTTCGAGGATTGAGTCTTACTCGATTGGCTTTAAGGATCTGGCAGTTCATGAGTTGCCCTAGTTGTTCGTTGCATTCGTGCTTGTGATCGAGTTTGTTAGGACACATGACTTGTGTAGATCAATGGAATGCTTGTAGAAGAGTTCTTCAAAGGTATGTCACTTGATTCCTTTTGGTTTTAAATGAAAAAATGTTGTAATTTACTTGATGATGCATAATCGTTCTTGTTTGTTTGTAAATGCGTTGTTCTTTCACAATGTTTTTTTTAACGATCTTGCTTCCGCTCACTGGCTATCTTGTTAAAGAGTTCCTTCAGATACCTGTTCAAAGAAATGAACTTCCAACACAACATTCAAACAACAACATTCTCTCAACAGAACTACCAGAGTTTTTAGCATACTATAATATTCAAACAAACTTCTTAGTAATTTGAGCACAAATTGATTAAAACTTGTATGAGCACAAATTGCAATATATGAGCACAATTGCAATATATGAGCACAAATTTGAGAGTCATAACATTTCTAGGTGAAGAAACCTTAACCAAAAGAAAAAAACGTAATCACACTCATATTTAACTAAAACCAAACAAAACTATAGTGTACCAATTTCACCTTCAATTCTATTGAGGGTGGGAAAGTATGATTTTGCAACAGGATGGAACTTTGGAACCCCCACCTAAATTCTATCATTTTATTGACCTCTCCCACCCAAGCCTAGAATGCATGAAGTATATATACACATATATCTAGATAACTACCTCAAAAGCTTCCAAATCCAAGATTTTAAAACATTGACTTACCCTACGAAAATCACTTGTAGCATGACATGTAAATAAAATTGTGCAAAGTAGGCTTTTGCAAATCAACACAATTAGCATGAAATCAAATTTAGAGAGTTGAGGGCTTCAAGAATCAAGAACTACCTCCACTGATTGAATCCACATTCCAGTCAAACTAAATAGAAGACTTAATCCAAAACAGAAACAAGTTCTTGTAGATTCTAGCATCCAATTTCAAAGATTCTGCAGAACAAAAAACAGGAGAAAAAAAACCAATTACATATGTTAATGAACTAACATTTCTTCTCACCTTCAAAGTCAATGAGATGTCCATCGTGTACTCCATACTCAAAATCTTCCTGTGAAATGGAACACGAAATTACTAACATCTCTGTCCTGAAATTAACTGACATAGAATTTAATTTTAGTTTTAAATTAGTCAACTACTACACATCATCAGAAAGAAGATAATTAATATAAAAACTGAATATAGGTAACGTTCAAAAGCATTTTTTGGAGACAAACAATAACAAGGAAATATTAGGTAACCTTAAGCTTGTGAACTTAACAATATTCAATACTAAGACCTAAATTTGTTTATATCAACATGAGACAAACACAAAAGAACACAAATAAAATATTTTCAAGATTAAAATATAACCCAAGAAGATGTTTTATAAGCCTATTAACCACTAAACAAAAAGATGAAAGCAAGACCATCAAATAGTTCATATTCTTGAACTAATTTTTATTTCAACATTTCAGAATTTTATGAACCATAATCAACAAAAATACCTAAATTTTCTTATATTAAAATTTGAGATAAAAATAAAATAACAAATAAAATTTTAAAGGCTAAAATATAACTTTTTTAAAATAAAAAAAAAAGTTCTATTATACATTTGAACCACACCGAGCAAGACTATCAAACAAGCACATATTCTTGAACTAATTTTATTCCAACATTTCAAAATCTCAAGAAGCTTAATCATTGGAATAAAAACAAAATGAATGAAATAACTTTAAATTACTAAATTGAAGATATATATATAACGAAAATTTTACCTTTGGAGCAAGCAAACAACTCAAACAACCCATACAAAAATGTGAAGAGCTTCACTCAATCCACAAGCTTGAACGGATCTGACCTAAAGTTCAAAAATTGGAACAGATCTAAAAAAAGAACTTGCACAGACGAATTTGAAGACCCACGAGTAGATCGGGCAAATAGACGACTGGATCTGAAAAACTCACGACCAAATCTACAGATCTAACGCCAGTGATGATCTGAACGAAGAATGATGATACTGAATGCACAATCTGAGATCTGAACACATGCTGATGAACGGTGAGATGTTTGTTCGCTGACTGAGCTGACCGCAGATTTGATGATGGAGATGACAAACGTAGATCTAACAAACGTCAGACCACAGTCGCTTGCTCCAAAGACGATGAAATTGCTAACGAACAGTGAGATTTGCACCTCCACGAACGGAGTTGACGACGGAGCTGACAAACAGAGCTGAGTGAGATTTGCACCTTCATGAACAAAGTGAGAAAGGAGAAAAGTGAGATTTGGTCAAATGGAAGAGGGTTTAGAGGAAAGAAGTGATAAAGGAGAGAAATGAAAGATAGAGAAATGAAAGAGAGGATATTATTTTTTAAAGGGAAAAAATAAATGGACATAAACCGACATTGTAGCCTATTTAAAATATATCTTTAATGTCGGTTTAAAACCGACATTAAAGATCTTTTTTTTTTTTATAAAGCAAAATTATACATCCATTTTTAGTTTTTTCAACCGACATTAAAGCCCAGATTTCTTGTAGTAGCAATGTAACAGGCCAAAAAGGAAAGAGTTCAAACTAAGGATGTTAGTTGAAAGGCAGCTAAGCTAGTCAGCCTTGGTCCATAGTTAACCAAAGAGGGGGCGACACGTGACACTAAATGAACTGAAGTCTAATGGCAGATGGCATGGAAGCAACACGACCACTAATAACAAAATAGCTGGAGCTGGAAGGGTAAAGCGATAAGGAAGATCGACAAAAAGAAGCAACGGATTATCCAAGGAACATAAAGATAGAGCAACTACAACTCCACCTAAGGGACAGAAGATTAGGCTAGGAAGCTGGTTGAATCCTAATAAGATTGGCCAGGAAATATTCCAGATCAGCTCATGACCTAGGGTACACCTTCGATATAAAGGGCAAAAATCTACGGTGAACCTATCTTTGAGGTAGGCCTGATATAGTTGGGCACATAACTTCTCATGAGATGGAGAAGCACATTGGAAAACCGATTGGACCTTAAAAGGGTTTTGCTCGATAGGCCCAACAGGCTCTAGCAAGTCCGAATTGAGTTTCACGACGTAATGACGAGGAAACTCAAGGCAAAATAGCCAGAAAAACCACGAGCCCTAACTTGAAAGTGGAGGCTAATGTTACGGATGGATTCTAGAACCAAAGGCAAAAGTATCAATCAGAAAGATAAAAGGAAGTGGACTATGAAACGAATAAATGGGTTGGCTCATCCCGACCGAGGACCCAAGTACATAAGGAAGAAGTTCGGATCAGCCTAAGTAAGAAGACCGAACCAGTCGACCTCGGTCTGATCATAATTCATATTCCGATAAAAAATCTTGACCAAATAAGGAATATGAGAAGGATCGAAGCCTATAAATACATCATTATAACTCCCTATGAGGTAACTTAAACTTCTGACTTCTTCTCTATTCTATAATTGATATTACGCTATCAATGATAGCTTATATCTCTAGTATCATGCTATCAGTGATAGCTTCTATCTCTGATGTCTCAAGTGTTTAATGTGAACAATCTTATCAATGTTTAATTTTTGAAGAATTTATTTCATCGTTTTAATTACTTGAATAACTAAATGATATAAATGCCTTCTCTCACTAGAAAGCTGCAACTATCAGATAAGCATTTTGACATTAGTTATAAACAAAAGCTATCGGTGATAGCTTTTATTACTGATATCATATTATTAGTGATAGAGGTTATCACTGATCTAATGTTAATAATTGAACAACCTGTTGAACATCAAGTATTTATATCAACAAAATTGCAATTTCATTTATGAAAGTATAAAACTAAAAGATATGCATTTCAAAATAAAAATGTCTTGTAAAAGCACAACAATTTAGTTTCAAACAAAATCATAACCATGACAATCCATTGTCAAACAAAAACCTATTTATTGTCAAACAAACACCTAATTATTACAAGCAATCAAAGTTGTGATATTTTGAGATCAAAGCTTGGACCATCATTCTTCCACCTTGGAGAATGCATGCTTGAGACACCTTTGGATACACCTTTGGAGATACCTTTGGAGACACCTTCTTTTTGTCTTTTCTTGGATTTTTGCATTCTTCAAAATTTTCTTGGTTGGTTTTGTTTGCATCTTCGGCCTCTTCTCAACAACAAGTCCTCCATATTTTTAGCTGCAACCTTTAGCCTATACTTTTTTAGACTCTTTTTAAGAGTCTTTTCAATAACCTAAAAATCATGAATTAAAAAACAACATGACATCCAGAACTACATGTAAGGGGGCACAAATATATATAAGGTTCAAAGTTTAACCTATATACGTCTAGATTTATAGATCATAAACTTTTAAAAAAATTAATAGGTCTATGAATTCTCGATTTTTGTATTTAACATATTCTTAAAATATCAATTATACATCTAGTAAGTTGTTTACTTATTTGAAAATATTATATTAAACATTAAATTTATTTGTGTGCTTCATAATTAAGATTAGACATCTTTTAAAAATTAATTTTTCTATTAACTGTGATTCAATTTGACACAAAATATTATATTTTTGCTTTATAAAATAGTTAATTTTTTAAATTTTTTAATATTAATAAGATCTATTAAATATAAAATTGACATTTTTAAGGATTAGAGTCAAAATTGAAAATTTAAGGATTTATTTTTAATAATTTTAAAAACTAAGATACTAAACTTTTAATTTAACCTTCATATCATTGTTATTTAAAAATGCAAAGGTATATGATATTTAGGTCCATTATACTAATTACAAAACTATTAAAAATCTTAATAGAATTATTCACCTAAATATATAAGCAAAAATCAATCAATTAATTTTCATAAAATAATTTATAAAGATCCAAAAGTATTTATATATATATGAGAGAGATTTTTAAAAAAAATAAATAAATTTCTTGACCGGTACTAAAAACTAAAATATGATACATATTTTTTAAAATGAAATATTAGAAATTTAAATAATGGGTTGTTTTCAAATATACAAAAATGAACCAAAATATTTACAAAATATAGCAAAATTTTGGAACTATCAATGATAGATGCTTATAGATATTGATAGACTTCTATCAGTGCCTATCAATGTCACTGATAAACACTGATAGAAGTCTAGTGTCTATCAGTGACTGTTAGCGTCTATCATTGATAGTTCTAAATTTTTGCTATATCTTGTAAATATTTTCAGCAGTTTTACCATTTGAAATAATTTTCCTTAAATGAAATGTAAATTTATCTGGTATATTATTCATTTATATGCAGATATATATATAAGAAATGGATCAAAATTTCTTCTTTAAAAAAAAGAGTAAGATCAAAATTAAAATGGAAAAGTAAAATTTCTACGGTTCGACACATGGACGTGATGTGTAGGTTGAGAGCAAGTGTGTGCCTCCCTCTTCACCTCTCGACCAAAGTTGTATTTTAGTTTCTAAAACAAAACGAAATAATATATATTATACATACATAAAATTTTTATATTTAATGGAAATCAATATACATATATATAAAACGTCACCAGTTGAGAGGGGCATGTGCCCCACCCCGGTTCCTTAATAGATCTGTCCTTGTCTATCAATACACTATCAGTAAAGTAAATAAAGCTTACTATCATTTGTGCTATCAGTGATAGAAGCTATCATGGATAGTATGTTATTAGTGATTAGAGACTATAATACGATATTAGTTATGGAAGCAACTACTGATAGCATGCTAATCCTACACTTCAAAACATCAATCAATCAATACTTACCTTCTTTTTATCCTTCTTTTTTTCCCTTATTTTTTTCATCTACATTCTCTTGCTTTTCTTTATCTTTACCTTTCTTTTCTTTTTGATTTTTCTCTTCATCTTGCACTTCTACATTTTCATTATCTTGTTTTTGTTGGTCATTTTCTTGAGCCTCCTTGTATTTATTTTCTTGAACCTTCTTTTCTATAGCCTCTTGTCCTCAACAGTTTCAGTTTCAACTTTAGTTTACATGCATATTGATGCATTATTTTATGCGGTGAAATAATAAAAGGGATTGCGATGATGAAAAATGTGTTGTGCAACAAGTTTTCTCAACAGAACCCAAGTATAAATCCTACTAAGTTTCCTGGTAAGCCAAGGGTCGAACTCAGGGACTAAGAAAAACAATATGCAGCAATAATTTTTATATTACTTTGCAGTAACAAATAAATCAAAGAGTTGTCAGTTTTTTGTTTACAGTATAGAAGGTATGCAGCGGAGTTAAGAAAAGAGCTCATATTACGGAAGATGCGATGAATATGCCGGGGAATGGGTTGAGAAGCGGTTCAGCTAACACTTCCTAGGATTGCGTTCATGTTATGCGATCATGCTACACATATACAATAGCAAATCATTTCTCAACGCAAATGCTACGGCTTCTAGTTTAGAATGTATGCGATATATGCGATGATGTCTATAGGACTTACACATAAGCCTCTATTCTTGTCTATGTGATGACGATTGACACACACACATATAAGGTGACCGCATAATATCATAATCTATCTCTAGGGTGCATGTGATACATGTTGACAAACAGAGCTTATCTCTAAGTCTCTATCTCTTGGTTATGCAGATCTAATCTTGCTCTCTCGAGTCTAGATTCTAACCTAGCTCTCTCAAGTCTTAGGTTCTTTTTTTAGACTCTCTCTCAAGTAGCTCTAAAGGAGTGATGGGCGCAACATAAGACAAGATGATCGCATGCGATGAAATTCCTAGGTCATGTTAGCTAAGTTCTTCTCAACCTATTCGATAGATTTAGCTACTCATGAGTGTTTTAAAGAGAGTGAAAAGATGTAGATAAACAAGTTCCATTTTATAGATATATAATCGAAATACAGAATGACAATGCGGAATAAGAATAAAGAGCTTGGTAGCAATCTCTTGCTTCCCAAGGCTTTTACACTGTTCTTCTCTACTCTGCTCAAAAGATAATCTTGCTCTCGCAAGAGTCGGCCCTCTCTCTATTTTTCCATGCCTCCTGGGTTCTCTCTCAAGCTGACTAGGGCGATCTTCCGGCGTCCTAAACGAACTTCTTCACTGAAGGTGGCCTCTGGTATTTATAGAGCTTGGGGGTGAAAGGCTTTTTCTCTTATGATTGCACTGATAGGATGGCATTAATTCTCTGTCTAATGAACCAAATATTTGTCACCGAAAAGTTGAGTGTATTTGCTACAGTAGTTCGTTAACGGCTTGTCAACTTAATTCAGAATTGACCGTCATCAGCTTTCTGTCCCATCGTGATTTATTACGCTTTTCACTTAGATGCGCCCACCATGATGCGCTGGCTCTATGCAGCAACCTTCTTGAGTAGATAAATGCAAGCGCAAATGATCGCATAACCTTGCGTTAATGCAATCTCTTAATACGCTCAGCCGTTGATTTCTTTGGATCGCATTTTCCGCCTTGTATCAACACATATTCTGCACAAAAATACATAAGTTAACTGTTTTCATACAATGGACGCATGCGATCGCAATGTTGTGAACTTAATGCTTTTGGACGCAATATTGTATATTTTTATCAATTCAATCCTGCATTGTTTTATAACTTAGCACTGTAATAACGTGAATTTCTATCCGTTATCACATATATATCATTTATGTTATCATACTTCTTGATAGAAGAATAAATAAATAAATCACAAATATTACCTCTTTGCCTCCAACATCTATAAGTTCCAAACTTGCATTTAAAAGCTCTAAAGTAGATGATGGTGCTTTGTTCTTCTCAAGAGATTCTTGAGATTGCTTTTCACCACCTTCTTTTTGTGAAAGAATCATAACTTCTTTTATGTGGTCCAATATACCAAGAATCTTCTTGTATTTCTCAAGAATGGCTTTCTTAATGTTTTCTTGTCCTTTTTTTAGTTCTTCAATTCTTTTTTTGTAGTGATGCTATTTCTCTTCCAATTAATATTTGTTTCCCTTCTTTTTCCTCTCCAATATCCATTTCCTTAATTGTCTAATATTTTGATTGTAATTATTGTTCAGTTGAAACCAATGAAGCAACTGAAAACTAAAAGATTAATGAAGATGTAAGTGGTACTATTGTTGGATTTTATGCCCTAAAACTCGTAGATATTGAATGTAATTAAATGACCATCATTAATAAATAGTTATTAATATTTTTCTCAATAACTGTTATTGATATTTTATTTAATTTTGTCTTATTAACCCTAAAATCCAATAAACTAACATCCTAGGTTGTCTTATGAGTTTTGAACTGTAATAGAGACATATAGGGATCAATGTTCAAGATACATGGTCTATAATATAGGGGTAAGGTTGGGTACCTTATCCTGGTAACACTATGGATACGGCCCACTTTGTATTTGATACAAACGAAGTGATCTAATGCGTTCGTGTAGGAGACACGCGAGTGGGGGTATCATGGGCAATGAGTTTACACAAGACCGGACCATGAAATAGTAACCACTAGATGTAACTCCATTGACTAGTTAGGTTTCTACTTCAATAGGATGTCCGAGGCAACTTAGTCCTACTCCTAAGTATATTATGAACTTTTGTTAACGAGGGACTTGAAGGAAATCAGACATGAGGATTTCCATGAGCAGCGGAATAATCGTTCCAAGTTCCATTCGAAATTTAACGCTAACAATTACAGTTAAGAAACGGAAACTAACAGGTCATGCACAATACGAAATTACAGCATGCTTACAGAAGAGATCAAGGGATACAGTATACATATCTTTGAAGACTCATGCTTCAAACTCCCTCGATCACAAATGCTCGTTCAGTCTCCAAGACAGAAACACAGGAACGCTCGAACACAATGATCGCAACACAGCACGATCAACAGCAACCACCACACAAACACCACAAACACACAACAAACGGCTCCAAAACCTCAAACTCAATCGAGTTGAGTGAGGACACCACCACAATGGTCACCTTGGTATTCTCGGTGTGAGAATCCAAAGTGTGGGCTCTATATGGACTTGGTTAGAGGCAGAGACTGGAGGAATAACAATCGTGTAAACGATTGAGCAAATGGGAGATGATAAGAGTCTATCGTATAGATGAAGACTCAATCGTGTAGAAGAAGGCAACCTATCATGTAGTTAATGCCCTGCGATCATTTAGCTACGACTAGCTAAGTGAACTATCATATAGTAACACTCCATGATCGTTTAGTCTCTCTGTCAGTTATCATTTAGTGAAACAATTCCACTTGATAGCAATCCGTGAGTACTTTTCAAGAATAGCAACTCTCCTAAATTTAGGAAAACATTTTTTCTTTTATCTCATGGTCACCATAAAACCACCAATAACCTCCCACTCAATTGGTTATTAGAGAAAAAGAGATAATTATCCAATAATTAATATTATTATAAATATATTTGATAACCAATTTACCATACTATATTTATAACTTATAGTTTTAATATTTCATCTCATGAAACATAGAAACTATAACTCTTTTTCTATTTTATGGTACTTAATGTAAATCACATTTACATTAATCCTCTACTAGATGTATCTCATACATCACACTGATCATATCATATATAATCGAATATCTTCTTGTCAATTTGAACATTTCAAATCAACCTCAAGAACTGATTCTCAACTTGAATCCATTGAGCTACCAAGGGGACCTTATGGACTTGTAGCTTGAAGCTCCAACGATGCGTGAATAATTGACTAAACTCTTTAGTCACAGGATCCACCATCCGTTAATTGTTGGGCGCTCCACTAAAGACTGACAGCTGCACTCTCCTTATTACAGATATATTTTATGTCAATATCAATCACTCAATAGTGCGATAACCCTTCACAGATCGCTCGTAAGTACAGCTGGGCCAATTAACCATTATGTCCCTATAGTTACATCTAACTCCTTAAGTACCATTGATCCCTCTAATGAACATAAGTCATGGTCCTACTATAACTGAGTCCTCTTTTCCAAAGAGAAGTTATGGCCTCTATGTTCAAGACCTGGAATCAACTCTTAAAGGAGTAATCTATCCACTTACCCCTACTTCAGGGGAAGAGTGAATTCCATCTTGTGTAATTGAGTTCCCAGCTCCCAAATCAAACAAATCCCCAAAAAGGTAGGCATGTTGAGTTGGCAATCTGGCCACTCTCACCCATACTAATCAAAGAACCACCCTCAAAGGCAAAAGTTCCCAAAACACTCAGGGTTAAGGTCATGTCACCTATGGTCGTTTAGGTGAGATGTAAGTCTCAAGTATGAACTGTTGGGGTTGATGCCCTAAAGTCTCATGTCATGTAGTTTGTAAACAATTTGTACGAATGCTTATGTTGTATAATATATGATATTTACTTCACATCTTGATTTTATTCAGTTGTATGTTTTATTTGCTTTACCACAAACCAATAAACATAAAATCCCTGGTTATCTATAAGTAACTTAAGCATATATGTGGTGACATACAAGTGGATCATGTCTTCAGTTATAACCAAAATGGTCTGTAGTATATGGATATAGGAGGGAAACCTTATCCTGGTAACGCTATGCATGCAGCCTGCTTTGTGGAATGGTCACAAGTGTTGTGACTTGTCACAGATAGTCTGATCCTGACCAAGTGGGGGCGTCCTATACAAAGAGTTTGTATAAGACCTGACCAAGAAGTGTTAACGTCTCATTATATAACACCGTTCATGACAGAGACTTCACTTCACTAGGATGACCATAGGTAACATGACCTCAATCCTGAGTGAGTTGGGAACTCCTGCCATTGAGGGCGGTTCTTTGATTTTTATGGGTGCGAGTGGCCAGGTCGCCAATTCAAACCTATCATTTTGGGGATTCATTTGATTTGTGACCTGGGAACTCAGCTACACAAGATGGAATTCACTTCTTCCCCGAAGCAGGGGCAAGTAGATAGATAGCTCCCTTTAAGGCTGATTCCGAGGCTTGAACGATGTGGCACCACACACCTTCTCTTGGCCCGAGAGTTGTTCACACATAGTTGGACTACGTTGTATTGTTCATTAGAGGAATCAGTGGTACTTAAGGAGTGAGATGTAACTACAGGGGCAAAATGGTAAATTGGCCCAACTGTACTTACAAGCATCTGTGAAGGGTCATCGTACTCATGATTGGTTATATCCGATGAACACAAAAATATATTTATGGTAAGAAGAGTTCAGGTGTTGGTCTTTAGTGGAATGTCTGGTAGTTAACGGATGGCGGATCTCGTGGCTAAAGAGGTTAGCCAGCTATTCATGGACCATTGAAGCTTCAAGCCACAGGTCCATTAGGTCCCCTAGGTAGCATGGATAAAGTCGATAATCAGTTTGGGTCAGTTTGAAATGTTCAAATTGACAAGAGAGAGTTCGATTATATATGATATAATTGAACTAGTTAATTATATATGATATAATTGGCTAAATGTATGAGATACATTATTTTGGAGGAAATTAGATATAAATATGATGATATCAAACTATAGGGTAAGAATATAATATTATTATATTCATTTTTTATTAAATTGGTTAATTATGAGATAATTGACCGACATATTCTCCTCAATTGTGCATTAGTGGGAGTAGTCGTGTTCGATTATGGTAACTGAAGAATAAAATGAAAATTTGTTTCATTTTGCAAAAAGTTCAAAAATTCGCAATCGGTGTGGAAACGTAAACGATCGCCTAGCTTGAGAGCCTATACGATAGAGTCTCATCGTCTAAACGATCGCACACCAGCGTCTAAACAATCGTCCCCCTTTCCCTAAACGATCACTCAGCTTTCCTAATCGATTGCTTAGTTTACCACATTTTCTAAACGATCGTATACCTATTACTAAATGATCACTTAGTAAAACCTACATGATCATGTAGCTTTGTCTAAACGATAAGCATCCCTACTATAGGATAGCTGTCTTCATCTCTCCCACTTGCTTATCATCTACACGATCAGCTTTTCCTTCTATCTCTACCAAATTCACCAAAGACCACACCTTGGATTCTCACTCCTAGAATACCAAGGGCTCCAACTGGTGGTGTCGTCCCTGCTGCTTACTTGTTCGTGCTTGTCCGTGTTGTTGTCGTTCATGTAGACTATCGTGTTGCCGTAATCGACTGATTTGCTGGGCGATAGAGTTCGTAGGGGTTCTTCTGCTGCATTTGAGTTCGATTTTGAACAGAGTCTTCAACTGGTATGAGAACTCATTCCCTTGTTTTTTTATTTATCAAAGCATGTCGTTAATTAGTGTTAATTTGCATAACTATCTGTTAGAGTGCATGTGTTGTATTTCGGTCACAATGAAATCGGAAAGATCCGAACGCGCTCATGGATGCTCTTCGTTAAGATTTCCTTCATCAACGGTGTTATATAAAGAGACTAGTCATTTGGTCCGATCTTATACAAACTTTTGTATAGGACACCCCGGCTCGCATGTCTCCACATGAATGGTCAGGATCATCTGTAATAGTTCACAACACTTGTAAACCTCTACAAAACAGGTCGTATCCGTAGTGTCAATAGGATCAGGTATCCCTCCTTAATCCTTATACTACATACCTTTTTAGGTTATCACTTAAGGCATGATCCACTTGTATATCTCATATACATGCTTAAGTTTACATAAAATAACCATGGAGCTTTGTTTATTGGATATGAGTAAATGAAAAATAAAATAACTCTTATTTTATTCATAAAAATGTGTATATTTTACAAACTACAAGACTCCAGGAGAATTAGGACACCAACCTCAACAATCTCCCACTTGTCCTAATGCCTCGGGAGACTAATGTACAATACATGAAAAATACAAGTACAATATACAATAAACTAGGGTATACTTTATACCCCAGTATCATCTCCCATTTGCCATAGACAAGATGCCGCATGTCCCTTAGACCTAGACTCTCCAGATGACCCTCGAATAGTTTAGCTGTGAGAGCCTTTGTAAACGGATCAGCAACGTTGTACTCCAACGCGATCTTCGTGATTACTATCACATCACCGCGATGCACAATCTCCCTTATCAAATGATATTTTTGTTTGATATTCTTTCCTCTACGATGAGTCCTAGGTTCCTTCGAATTTTCCATAGCCCCGCTGTTATCACAATAAAGAATGATCAACAAATCCATATTTGGAACAACTTCCAAATTTGTAAAGACTTTCCTCAGCCAAACAGCCTTCTTAGTTGCTTCACAAGCAGCTACGTATTTGGCTTCCATAACAGAGTCCGCGATGCATCCTTACTTGATGCTTCGCCACACTATAACCCCTCCATTTTGAGTGAACACTGACCTTGATGTTGATTTACGAGAATCTCTATCAGTCTAAAAGTCAGAGCTTGTGTATCCTATAAGGATCAAATCCTTATCTCCATACACGAGCATGTAGTCCCTTATTCTCTGAAGATACTCGAAGATTGTTTTGACCGCTGTCCAGTGATCTAATTCTGGATTGGGCTGATAACGACTGATAATCCCTATTGCATGGCAAATATCGGGTCTGGTACACAACATTGCATACATTAAGCTTCCAAAAGTTGAAGCATAGGGAATTCGTCTCATCTCCTCAACCTCTTGAGGTGTCTTAGGACATTGATCCTTAGACAATACGATTCCATGCTTGAAGGGTAACAAACCCCTTTTAGAATCCTGCATCCTATACCTAATCAACATTTGACCGATGTACGATCCCTGAGACAAGGTTAACCTCTTGTTCTTACGATCCCGAATAATCTGGATCCCTAGAACATACTGCGCCACACCCAAATCTTTCATTTGGAACTGGGCAGCTAGCCACTGATTAATATTAGTCAGAAACCCTACATCATTCCCAATGAGTAGGATATCATCCACATACAATACCAGGAAAGCTACTGAGCTATTGATGATTTTTTTTTTGTAAACACAAGGCTCATCGACGTTCTGATCAAAGTCAAACGATTTGGCCGTACTGTCAAATCTAATGTTCCATGATCTAGACACTTGTTTCAGCCCATAAATGGACCTATTAAGCTTGTAAACTCTTTACTCTTGATCTGGAGCTACGAACCCTTCTGGTTGAGCCATGTAGATGGTCTCCTCAAGATTACCATTAAGAAAGGTATCCTTGACGTCCATTTGCATATCTCATAATCAAAAAATGTGTCGTACTGAACATTTTAGTATTAAACGAGGCTTTTATGACTAACGACTTTAGTACATACAAGTTATTTTCCATTGAACCAAAACCAACTCCATTCCATTCTTGAAAATAAACACTTTACTCTCAGAAAAGGAGACGGTATAGCCTTGTTCAATGAGACAAGAAATTGAGATTAAGTTCATCTTGATATGAGGAACTACAAAAACATGATTCAGTAACAAATAACGTTTCTTGTCCAAAAATAACTTCAGCTTGCCTATAGCAACGGCTGAAACAACCTCACCAGTACCGACTCAAAGAGTCAACTCTCCCTGTGGCAACATTTGCCAGGAACTAAAACCTTGGTAAGAGGAACTGACGTGATTAGTAACACCCGAATCAAAGATCCAAGCAGAATCATCATTCTTTACCAAACACGTCTCCAAGACCAATAAATCATATTTACAGTCTTTAGACATCTTCTTTTGGAGAGTGGTGGGATCAGTATTAGAACCTAAATATTCTCCAAGTTCTATGTCAGAGAACACTTCTCGTCGATGAACTGTAACAAAGTCAACAACACTTGCTTTCTCTTCCTGAAGTTTAACTTGGGAACTGACACTACTGGTGTCTTTGTCATCCATCCCTCTATGCTCGAAAAGTAAGAATTGACGTTCAAACAAATCTTGCAACGAGTCTATGTTCTCGCGTGCAATGACCATGTTCTCAACCCTTTTTGGCCAAAACATCAGGTATGCTAGCCAATATGTGAAGTCGGGCTAATGAATTACGAACACTTCGTGGTTCATCAAGGGTGGGGACTTAAGGACACTCCTCAACCATAAAAAACTCGAGGTTGTTTACCATGAAATACGTTTTACAACTCTTTCCACTATATGAAATTAGTAAAACCAGAGGCATTTAACGAAAAATCAAACATGTTTCTGAAAACAAAAACATATTGATTTACGTTAGGTTTTAAGCAAATACTCGAGAAAACATACAGCATCCAATACAGTTTAGCAAAACTAACATGAACCCTGTGTGACATCTAGTTTTGCAATGACGCTTCAAAGGTTTAGGACAAAAGCCACCGAAGGGTGGTCAATTTATCCCTCCTCTGAATTGAGACATTCTCAATCAGCCATTAATACCAAAAAAAAAAAAAACTTTTATTCCTATAATGACTAGCCATCATTAATTTGGTCAAGAAATCATTAACTTACTTAACAATTTCCCGTAAGTGTGACCTACCATTTTTTGCCATAGAGTTCTGCCCCAAGCAGCCAATCCGAAGGGAAAAATCTGATTGGGGCAAAAACTAAAGTGACCCTATCCATTTCTGGAGTTCAACTTGATATTGACCAACTGCACAAATCCCATTGGAAGGGGGACACTCCCAGGGTGCCATGAGGGAGTTCAAGAATGATCTCATGGTGCAAACCAATGAAAGAGACCACAGAATGTGTTGACACACACTTTTCACCCACTTACTATAAATACTCTCTCCATCCACCTTGATATTGATTCATGCAAACACCATCCGAAAGGGGATGCTCCCAGGGCACCACGAGGCCAAGCATGAATCTCACGGCGTGAACATTCAAGGAGAAACGTGAGTGGAATCATTGACATATCATATACATCTCTTCCTCCCACTGAGTATTTTATAACCTAGGGCTTAGTTTACTTAGAAAAAACACAGCTAAGAATTTTAACTAAGTGACTTTTTAGGTTTGCTCAAGAGTAACATTTACATTTGATAGTTGAACAACTTTTGATCATCATCGATTAAACTCTTTAACGGAGTCTTTGACCAATTGTCGTATGCTTGCAGAAAATCTATCTAATTTACCTTTCCAAGTATGTTCCTAGGTAGGGGTGTTCCATTTCCATCACCTTAAGTACCCCAGCCTAGACAGAACCTGCCTTCGACAAAAGGTCCCTTATAGATAGATTTAATACAATTTTAATCTTTTATGCCAATCAATTTAATCCTATTAAACCGATTTAAAAAGATTAAACTAGGTTGCTAATCCCATTAGAACCTGAACTTGGGTCTATCTCAATCCAATTTTAAAACCCTTTTAAAACATGAGTTCGCCTAAGTTTGCATGCAACTCTTTCTTATCGATTTTAGTTCTAATTTCCATTATAACCCTTATAACAGAAACAACCAAAATCATCCACGATGTGAAGCAGACACATACAAGGAATTCATAACATTTACAAATTAGCCTAAGTGTCATGCTCCATGCATTGTTCATTCACTGCTACTTTTATATAACACTTATACAAATAAACAACGAACCAAGCACACATGCTTCCATACACCCTTATACTATAACACTTATAATATAAAGATGATGCATGAATATGCTTACTGCATGCATAAATATAACTCTTATATTTCATGATGCATGTGCATGCTTTCTTGTAATTTCATCATGTCATATTATAACACTTATAATACATGATGCATGAATAATTGCACAATCTAAGGTGGGTTTCAAATCTATATGTCATACACTATGCCATATAAACCACATACATCTCATGTATATTAAGCAAAAGTTGATGAACAGGGATAATTAGCCTCAAATCCAAAAAACCAAAAGCTAACTATTACAAAAAGCAAAGAGTCACCGGTTCAAACAGGTGAACCGGGTCTTGAACTGTCCGGGCGAACCAACGCACCTCCACTGATCGTGTACTAAACTTGAGTGATTTCTTACACGAAAGAGTAAACGCTTTACTCAATCGTTTACTTACGCTTTAAGAGCTAAACGATCGTTTAGCAATGATCGTGTACCTTTTACTATGCGATGAAGCATATGGTACGCGATCGTGCAGCACACAACACATAACGCAAACCCTAAATGATCGTCTAAACGAAAACGATACGGTGAACCACAATCTTCTAAACGATCTTTGAGCAAGCGCCAAAGTATCGTATACCGCGTGATTGTTAGTTAGTGACTATACGATGAGGCATGCTAACTACACAATCGTTTAGTGCGCGCATATTTTATTAAACGATGAGCATCAAATGATCCCACTCGATCGTTTACCTCCAGCGTCCACGCGATCAGGCAACCAACGCTACGCGATAGAGCAAACACTTTACCCCATCATTTAACATTAGCTAAACGATTGTTTAGTAAATAGTACACGATCGCATAGAAAAATCTACACGATTGTTTAGCCAAATCCTAACAATCGTTGACCTGAGACTACACAATACGACCAACTCTTGGCCTTCTTCCTCGCTAAGAACCGCATCTCCATGCTTCAAAACTTCATCACGAACAACTCAATAAACTCAAACACTTTGAATTACAGACTCGATTGATTGATAATTATGCCAAAAAAAACACAGGGACCCTTATAAATTAACACTTTGTAATAAAAAGAAAGCTCTAAACAGAGGCAATTAACTTGTAAACATTCATCAACATCCATCCATAAATGCATTTTACACTTAAACGCAATGCAAAAAACCCACCACGAATGTAAAAGAAGTTCAAAACAGAAGTGAAATTTGGAATATAAGAACAACCAGTCTCTGTCATGCTCCTATTTATGAAATGGAAATATGGATGATATGCGTTGGTGGATTTGCGTTGTGCACTCAAGTTTCCCCAGCGAAATTCAACTGTAAATTCCTCTGAGTTTCCTGGTAAGTCCAGGGTCGAACACAGGGACTTGTGAAAATAGATTGCGTTGGTGAGTTTTATGAAGACTTTGCGGTAACCTGTTAAATAAATAAATTGTTGGGTTTGTTGTTCACGTTGATGAAAAATAAATAACAAATGCGACGGAGTTTGAAAAGAATTAGTAAATGGGAAATGCGGTGAATATGCGGTGAACGGGTTGAGAAGGGTTTTGGCTAACACTCCCTAGAATGCGTTCATGCTTGCGATCATGCAACATGCATACAATAGTAAACCACCTCTCAGTGCGAATACCATGGCTTCTAAGGCTATAACACATGTGATATATGCGATAAGTCTATAGGGTTTCCACATAAACCTCTATTTCTATTTATGTGGTGACAACATGACGTCCACACAAATATGCAACCACATAATATCATTCCAATCTCTAGGATGCATGCGATGCAAGTTGACAAACAGAGCTTATCTCTAAGTCCCTATCTCTTGTTTATGCAAGCCTAATCTTGCTCTTTCGAGTCCAGATTCTAACCTAGCTCTCTCGAGACATTAGGTTCTTTCTTTAGACTCTCTCTCGAGTAACTCTAAAGGGTATTTTGAGCATAAAACAAGACAATCGCCAAGGCAATGACATTCCTTAGGTCATGATTAGCTTAGTTCTTCTCACATTCGACTAGTTTAGCTACTCATACGTATTAAGAGAGTGAGTAGATGTAAAAATAAAACTTCCATTGAATAGATATGAAGATGAAGTACAAAATAACAATGCAAGTATAATAAAGAGCCTGGTAGCAATTTCTTGTTGCTAGGCGTTTACACTGTTTCTACTCGTGCTCTAAAGATAATCTCGCTCTCACGAGAGTCGGCCCACTCTCTGCTCTTACGCCCCAAGGTTCTCTCTCGAGTTTCCCTAAGTGATCTCCAGTGCCACCACTCTTCTCTTGCTCCGCCTTAAAATGGAAAGGAAATTATGAACAGAAGCAACTAGTTAACTCGTCAACCCCTTCTCTGAAGAATGCCCTTGGTATTTATAGAACATCCATGGTGAAAGGCGGCTTCTCTCTCCTGGTTGTATAGATAGGAAAGCTTTAATTCTTGACTGATGCATCGGATAATTGTTACCGATAAAGGTGAATGTACTTTGAGACTGTTATCGGCTGTCAACTTAATTTGGATTCGACTGTCATCAGCTTTCTGTCCCATCGCTCTTAATTGGCCTTTCACCTAGATGCGCCCACCATGTTGCACTGACCAAGTTGCGGCGATCCTTCTCGATCAAATGTTTGCGAGCACGTTCAATGCAAAGCCTTGCGGTGAAGTTGCACTCGACCAAAAAATTCCTATGATCGCAATCTTTGCATTGCATTGACGCATATTCTGCACAAAAATACAAACATAAACTGTTCTAATGCGCTGAACGCATGCGACCGCAATATTACAAAATTGATGCTTAATGGACGCAAAGTAACATATTTCATCAACGCAATCCAACATTGTTTAAGAACGTAGCACTATGATAACCTGCATTTCTCCCGTTATCACACCCCCAAATTCAAACAATGCTTGTCCTCAAGCATAAGCTAAAGATTCCTTTAGCAAGTCCACCGCAAAGTTCTTTTCCTAGATTTCTCAAGGATACTTCATTCAAATCCTATATACCTGAATTTCCTTAAGTCTTATTCAAGTCTCTTCTTAAAATATTTCTAAGACCTAGGAACTGCAAGCTTAACTTTAAAAAGGATTTTACTAAATTCCGGAACATCACATGATTTATTTCAAAAAGAAAATTTTCTACCGGGGTGTCAAATGATTTTATCCTTACACAAAAAATTTCCTCATTGCTTATTTTTTTCTGACCCTGCGCTGATCCAAGTGCCTTGCCTTCATTTTAGCTTGCCCCTACGTGTGTCATGCGGACATCCAACTATGAGCAATGCACTCTTTCTCAGACTAAACCCATACCGATTTGGCAGTGGAGTTGCGGTCATTGATTTATGCGTTGATCCTGGTGACTTACTTTCGTTTTAGCTTGCCCCCACGTGTGTCATGTGGACATCCAACTACGGGTATGTGCCATTCACAACTTAACTCTTATCAACATGGGTTTCCCATTGCGCTGACAATGGAGTTGTTATTCTCAATATATATATATATATATATTAAATAGCAAAGTCGGAAACAAATACCCCACCCCCAAATTTAAAATTCGGCAATGTCCTCATTACCAAAAACTTGATGCTCGTATTTATGAAGTGGAAATATGGATGATATGCGTTGGTGGATTTGCGTTGTGCACTCAAGTTTCCGCAGCGGAATTCAACTGTAAATTCCTCTGAGTTTCCTGGTAAGTCCAGGGTTGAACATAGGGACTCGTGAAAATAGAATGCGTTGGTGATTTTTATGAAGACTTTGCGGTAACCGATTAAATAAATAAATTGTTGGGTTTGTTGTTTGCGTTGATGAAAAATAAATAACAAATGCGGCGGAGTTTGAAAAGAATTGGTAAATGGGAAATGCGATGAATATGCGGTGAACGGGTTAAGAAAGGTTTCGGCTAACACTCCCTAGAAAGCATTCATGCTTGCGATCATGCAACATGCATACAATAGTAAATCACTCTCAGTGCGAATACCACAGCTTCTAAGGCTATAACGCATGTGATATATGCGATAAGTCTACAGGGTTTCCACATAAACCTCTATTTCTATTTATGTGGTGACAACATGACGTCCACACAAATATGCAACCACATAATATCATTCCAATCTCTAGGTTGCATGCGATGTAAGTTGACAAACAGAGCTTATCTCTAAGTCCCTATCTCTTGTTTATGCAAGCCTAATCTTGCTCTTTTCGAGTCCAGATTCTAACCTAGCTCTCTCGAGCACATTAGGTTCTTTCTTTAGACTCTCTCTCAAGTAACTCTAAAGGGTATTTTGCACAGCATAAAACAAGACAATCAAAAGCAATGAACTTTCTAGGTCATGTTAGCTTAGTTCTTCTCAACCCATTCGACTAGTTTAAGCTACTCATGCGTATTAAGAGAGTGAGCAGATGTAGAAATAGAAACTTCCATTTGAATAGATATGAAGATGAAGTACAAAAATAACAATGCAAGTATAATAAAGAGCCTGGTAGCAATTTCTTGTGCCAGCGTTTTACAACTGTTTCTACTCCTACTTAAAGATAATCTCGCTCTCGCAGAGTCGGCCCACTCTTGCTCTTACGCCCAAAGGTTCTTCTCTCGAGTTTCCCTGAGTGATCTTCGGCGACCATCTTCTTCTCTTGCTCACCTTAAAATGGAAAGGAAATATGAACAGAAGCAACTGGTTAACTCGATCAACCCTTTCTAAAGAATGCCCTTGGTATTCATAGAACATCCATGTAGAAGGCGGCTCTCTCTTCTGGTTTATAGATGGACAGCTTTAATACCTGACTGATGCGTCGGATAATTGTTACGATAAAGTTGAATGTACTTTTGGACCGTTATCGGTGTCAACTTAATTTGGATTCGACTGTCATCAAGCTTTCTGTCCCATCGCTCTTATTGGTCCTTTCACCCAGGATGCGCCCACCATGTTGCGACTGACCAAGTTGCGGCGATCCTTCCGCGCGAATGTTTGCGAGCACGATTCAACGCAAAGCCTTGCGGTAAGTTGCTTGACCAATGAATTCCTATGATCGCAATTCTTTGTCATTCGTTGACCATATTCTGCACAAAAATACAAAAATCAACTGTTCTAATGCACTAAACGCATGCGACCGCAATATTACAAATTGATGCTTAATGGATGCAAAGTAATATATTTCATCAACGCAATCCAACATTGTTTAAGAACTTAGCACTATGATAACGTGCATTTTTGCCCGTTATCACACCCTCAAATTTAAACAATGCTTGTCCTCAAGCATAAGCTAAAGATTCCTTTAGCAAGTCCACCGCAAAGTTCTTTTCCTAGATTTCTCAAGGATACTTTATTCAAATCCTATATACCTGGATTTTCTTAAGTCTTATTCAAGTCTCTTCTTAAAATATTTCTAAGACCTAGGTATTTCAAGCTTAACTTTCAAAAGGACTTTTCTAAATTCCGTAACATCACATGATTTATTTTAAAAAGAAAATCTTCTACTAGAGTGTCAAATGATTTTATCCTTGTACAAAAATTTTCTTCATTACTTATTTTTTTCTGACCTTGCGCTGGTCATAGTGTCTTACCTTCGTTTTGGCTTGTCCCCACGTGTGTCATGCGGACATCCAACTGCGAGCAATGCATTCTTTCTCAGACGAAACTCACACTGATTTGGCAGTAGAGTTGCGGTCATTGATTTATGCGTTGATCCTGGTGACTTACTTTCGTTTTAGCTTGCCCCCACGTGTGTCATGCAGACATACAACTATGGGTAAATGTCTTTCACAACTTAACTCTTACCAACATGGGTTTCCCATTGCATTGACAATGGAGTTGTTATTCTCAATTTTTTTTTCTAAATAGCAAGGTCGAAAACAAATACCACACCCCCAAAATTAAAATGCAGCAATGTTCTCATTACCAAAAACTTGATGCTCGTATTTATGAAGTGGAAATATGAATGATATGCGTTGGTGGATTTGTGTTGTGTACTCAAGTTTCCCCAGCGGAATTCAAGTATAAATTCCTCTGAGTTTCCTGGTAAATCCAGGGTCGAACACAGGGACTTGTGAAAATAGATTATGTTGGTGGTTTTTATGAAGACTTTGCGTTAATCGGTTAAATAAATAAATTGTTGAGTTTGTTGTTTGCGTTAATGAATAATAAATAACAAATGCGGCGGAGTTTGAAAAGAGTTGGTAAACGGGAAATGCGATGAATATGCGGTGAACGGGTTGAGAAGGGTTTTGGCTAACACTCCCTAGAATGCGTTCATGCTTGCGATCATGCAACATGCAAACAACAATAAACCACCTCTCGGTGCGAATACCATGACTTCTAAGGCTAGAACGCATGCGATATATGCGATAAGTCTACAGGGTTTTCACAAAAACCTCTATTTCTATTTATGCGGTGACAACATGATGTCCACACAAATATGCAACCATATAATATCATTCCCATCTCTAGGATGCATGCGATGCAAGTTGACAAACAGAGTTTATCTCTAAGTCCCTATCTTTTGTTTATGCAAGCCTAATCTTGCTCTTTCGAGTCCAGATTCTAAACTAGCTCTCTCGAGACATTAGGTTCTTTCTTTAGACTCTCTCTCGAGTAACTCTAAAGGGTATTTTGCACAGCATAAAACAAGACAATCGCAAGCAATGAACTTCCTAGGTCATATTAGCTTAGTTATTCTTAACCCATTCGACTAGTTTAGCTACTCATGCGTATTAAAAGAGTGAGCAGATGTAGAAATAAAACTTCCATTGAATAGATATGAAGATGAAGTACAAAATAACAATGCAAGTATAATAAAGAGCCTGGTAGCAATTTCTTGTTGCCAAGCGTTTACACTATTTCTATTCGTATTCTAAAGATAATCTCGCTCTCGCGAGAGTCGGCCCGCTCTCTACTCTTACGCCCTGAGCAATCTTCGGTGCCACCACTCTTCTCTTGCTCCGCCTTAAAATGGAAAGGAAACTATGAACAGAAGTAACTGGTTAACTCATCAACCCTTCTCTGAAGAATGCCCTTGGTATTTATAGAACATCCATGGTGATAGGTGGCTTCTCTCTCCTGGTTATACAGATGGGACAGCTTTAATTCCTAATTGATGCGTCGGATAATTGTTACTGATAAAGCTAAATGTACTTTCTGACCGTTATCGGCTGTCAACTTAATTTGGATTCGACTGTCATCAGCTTTCTGTCCCATCGCTCTTAATTGGCCTTTCACCCAGATGCGCCCACCATTTTGCACTGACCAAGTTGCGGCAATCCTTCTCGGGCGAATGTTTATGAGCATGATCAACGCAAAGCCTTGCGGTGAAGTTGCTCTCGACCAAGAATTCCTATGATCGCAATCTTTGCATTCCGTTAATGCATATTCTGCACAAAAATACAAAAATCAACTATTCTAATGCGTTGAACGCATGCGACCGCAATATTACAAAATTGGTGCTTAATGGATGCAAAGTAATATATTTCATCAAAGCAATCCAACATTGCTTACGAACTTAGCACTATGATAACGTGCATTTCTACCCGTTATCATTTTGATACCAATTGAAGGAAATCAGACATGAGGATTTCCATGAGCAGTGAAACGATCGTTCCAAATTCCATTCAAAATTGAACACTATTAATTACAGTCAAGAAACTGAAACTAACAGGTCGTGCACAATACGAAATTACAACATGCTTATAGAAGAGATCAAGGGATACAGTATACATACCTTTGAAAACTCATGCTTCAAACTCCCTTGATCATGAACGCTCATTCAATCTTCAACACAACAACATACGAACGCTCGAACACAATGATCGCAACACAGCACGTCAACAGCAACACAAACACCGCGAACACACAATGAACGACCTCCAAATCCTCAAATTCAGTTGAGTTGAGTGAGGACACCACCACAATGGTTACCTTGGTATTCTCGATGTGAAAATCCAAGAGTGTGGGCTTTGTATGGACTTGGTTAGAGGCAGAGACTGGAAGAATAATAATCGTGTAAACGATTGAGCAAGTGGGAGATGATAAGAGTCTATTGTATAGACGAATGCTCAATCATGTAGAAGAAGGCAACCTATCATGTAGATAATGCCTTGCGATTGTTTAGCTACAACCAGCTGAGTGAACTATCGTATAGTAACACTCCATGATTGTTTAGTCTCTCTGTCAACTATCATTTAATGAAACAATTCCACATGACAGCAATCTGTGAGTACTTTTCAAGAATAGCAACTCTCCTAAATTTAGGAAAACATTTTTCCTTTTATCTCACGGTTACTATAAAACCATCAATAACCTCCCACTCAATTGGTTATTAGAGAAAAAGAGATAATTATCCAATAATTAATATTATTATAAATATGTATGGTAACCAACTTACCATATTATATTTATAACCTATAGTTTTAATATTCCATCTCATGAAACATATAAACTATAGCTCTTTTTCTATTTTATGGTACTTAATGTAAATCACATTTACATTAATCCTCCACTTGATATATCCCATACATCACACCGATCATATCATATATAATCGAATTTCTTCTTGTCAATTTGAACATTTCAAATCAACCCCAAGAATTAATTCTCAACTTGAATCCATTGAGCTACCAAGGGGACCTTATGGATCTGTAGCTTGAAGCTCCAACGGTACGTGAATAACTAACTAAACTCTTTAGTCACGGGATCCACCATCCGTTAACTATCGGACACTCCACTAAAGATCGACAACTGCACTCTCCTTACTACAGATATATTTTGTGTCCATATCAACCAATCAACAATGCGATAACCCTTCACAGATCGTTCGTAAGTACAACTGGGCCAATTAACCGTTATGCCTCTGTAGTTACATCTAACTCCTTAAGTATCATTGATCCCTCTAATGAACATAAGTCATAGTCGTTACTATGACTGAGTCCTCTCTTCCAAAGAGAAGTTGTGGCCACAATGTTCAAGACCCGAAATCAACCCTTAAGGGAGCAATCTATCTACTTACCTCTTCTTTGGGGAAGGAGTGAATTCCATTTTGTGTAACTGAGTTCCTAGCTCCCAAATCAGAAAAAGCCCCAAAAAGGTAGGCATGTTAAGTTGGCAATCTAAACACTCTCACCCATACTAATCAAAGGACCGCCCTCAAAGGCAGGAGTTCCCAAAACACTCAGGATTAAGGTCATGTCACCTATGGTCATTTAGGTGAGATGTAAGTCTCAAATATCAACGGCGTTATATAAATAGACTAGTTTTCTCGTTGTCCGGTCTTATACAAACTCTTTTTATAGGACACCCCCGCTCGCATGTCTCCACATAAATGGTCAGGATCTACCATTTGTAGTAGTTCACAATACTTGTAAACCTCTACAAAATGGGTCATATCCGTAGTGTCACCAGGATCAGGTATCCCTCCTTAATCCTTATACTACAGACCTTTTTAGGTTATCACTTAAGGCATGATCCACTTGTATATCTCATATAAATGCTTCTTAAGGCATGATTCACTTGTATATCTCATATACATGCTTAAGTTTATATACAATAACCATGGAGCTTTGTTTATTGGATATGAGTTAATAAAATAACTCTTATTTTATTCATAACAATGTATACAATTTACAAACTACGAGACTCCGAGAGAATTAGGACACCAATCGCAACATGACTGCCCTTTAATCTGTATGGGTGAGAGTGGCCAGTTCGCCGACTCAATATGCCTACCATTTTGAGGATAAGACTGAGTAGGTAGCTGGGAACATAATCATACAAGATGGATTTTACTCCTTTTTGACTTCATGGTAAGTAGATGAGTGTTCTCTTAAATGGTGTCTCTAGGACTTGAACAAAGAGCCCTAGGCCCGAGAGGGTTTCTATTTAATGGTTGGACCATAAACAGGTTGTTCATTAGAGGAGCACCGGTACTTGAGGATGTAGAGGTAACCGAGAGGTAAAACGGTAATTTGACCCAGCTGGCGTTACGAACACTTATGAAGGATTAACTTGCTGTTATTGGTCTATATCCGTGGATACAAAAACATATATGTAGTGAGAAGAGTGTAGTTGTGGGTCTTTAGTAGAGTGTACCCACAGTTAACGAATATTGAATAATTTGGTTAATGAGTTTAGCCAATTAATCTCACATCGTTGGAGCTTCTGATCTCCAGGTCCATGAGGTCCCTTTCTTAGCTTGTAAAGGGTATTGAGGTAATTTGTCATTAAATTGAATTTGAAATGTTCAAATTCAGAAATGGGAATTTTATAATGTATGTTGATACATTTTAATATAAATTTTAATTCTAGACTTTATTATTAATTTTAGATATGATTCAAAATTATTAATAAATGAGAGAATGAAATATTTGAAAGGAGTTCAAATATTAATTTAATATGAATAAGATTCATACTAAAAATTATAAGTTAAAAATAATGTGCATTGGATGCATATTAAAACTATAGGTTAAATGAGAGAAATATATTTGAATATGATTTAAATGAGAAATTTAAATTAAATATGTGATATTCAATTAGATGATTAATTAATTAATATTTTATTTAATTGAATTTTGAATTTAATTAAATTGATTAAATCAAAACTATATGTTAAAATTAATGCACATTAGATGCGCATTAAAACTATAGGTTATGTGAAAGGGAATCATTTAAATATGATTTAAATGGTTATTGTTTTTATTTATTAAATTAAATTAAATTAATATTTTTATTGAATTAAATTAAATTAATAGTTTTATTTAATTAAAATAAATAAATAATTTTATTTAATCTTAATTAAATAAAATGGAACTCCCTATGTAGGGAAATAAAGACGTAGAATGAATCTCATGTCTCCTCACTTTCACACTCTCTCCCATTCTCTCTATATCGAAAGAAAAGAAAAAAAAAAATGGAGAAGGTCCATTGATCATAATCAAAACTCTTGAGTTTTTTGTTCTATTTTTCTATTTTATTTCAATGCAAAATTGTTCTGTTTTAAATGTAAATTTTAAATATGTTTGGGTTCTGTATACCTTAGGGTTTTTTATCTCTTCAATTGGTATCCGAGTAGGTTGTATTACCAATTTGGCCATTTAATTTCTTTTTTTTTTTTTTGCATTGATTTGGTGGAATTTACTACATTGTGAATATTATGGTCTACAATTGAGTGTTTTCTGCAATATTTGGCCTTAGATTTACGATTTTGATATGATCAATGTAAAGGCCCCTGTGTTTTTTTGGACATTATTGTTGTAAATTATTTTTAAGTTCGCGTCTAGAATTAGAGTTCATGTCGACATTTTTCTTCCTTGCACAATTCTGCAGAGAATTCAAAGTGGGTCCAATTTGACTGCAGTTCAATTGGTGGTCTGGTTCAGTTGGCTTGGCTTGGTTCGCAGGTTGGTGATCCTGTTCAGGCCGGTTCAGATTGATCTGGTCCCGTTCTAGAGCCGCAAAAGAAATTTTAGGATAAAATTAGCTAAATTAGTGTAATTTATTACTTTATTTTATCCTATGGGCAAAAAATTGTAGGTTCATTTGCTATTTAAATGCTTCGTGAATGTCATTTAAATAAATTTCACCTTAGTTTAAGCATGTTCATGCATTTTTTTTGTATATTATAAGTGTTATAATGTATGGTGAAATGCATGATTTACAATTTCAAGATTTATTTAATGTATATGATATGTTAAATATATAAAATTGTAGAAGTATGTTGCATGATATTAATTAGAAAATATAATTAGTTATATTTATTAATGTATATGAATATGCTTGGTTGATTTTCATAATTTTATGTAAGTGTTATATTTAATTGGAAATCAATATACACTGAGTATGACACATCCATAGCTTAATATAATGATTATATTAAAGTCATGAAATGCATGTAATATGGTTTAATTTTTTAATTAAAATATGATTGTTAATTAATTAAGACCACAGTGAGCCTGTTATAGGACTAATCATTAAAATTTGTAATAGTTATAAAAATTAATGGTTAACAACTATTAACCTATAACAAAGAGTTGCATGCAAACATAGGATCTTAGGAAAAATATTTTTTTAATTTTAAATTGTTTAAAATTAATTAGACCTAAGATCTCATTTCTAATTAGATTAGAATAATTACTTAGTTTCTTTTAAAATAGTTTTAGAATGGACTAAGTCGGACAAATAGGATTGGTTATAAAGGAACTCAACCGATACAGTTCTGTCTCGACTGGAGATACTTAAGTTGACGGTTTACGTAACACCTCCTAATTGGGAACTGGATCGAAACATGAGTTGAATTAATCGAGGTCCTATTAGCATGCAATTTCACTAGGTAAATTAAATGGTTTAATAAACCTAGAACTTTAGTATAAAGACCTTATTATAAGAGTTATAATAGACATAGACTTAGATATATTCATTAGCCGGAATTTAACTAAGTGTAACAAAATCCTAAGATAATTAAAACATTTTAGTGGGAGAAAAATGATGTATTTGATATATAATTTTTAGGCTCTTATGTCCCTAAGTGTTCACACCATGAAATCCATGCTCGGCTTCGTGTCACCCTGGGCGTGGCCTCCCTTCAGAAAATGTTTGCAGGGGTCAGTATCAAGGTGAATAAGGGAAATGTTCATAGTAAGTAGGAGAAGGACACGTGTCAATGTATCCTACAGTATCCTTCATTAGGTTGCATCATGAGATTCTTATGATCTGTCTACGTGTCGTCCTAGAGTGACCATCCTTTCGGAGGGCCTGACCATAGATTTTGGAATAATGCAAACTCCAGAAATAGATATGATTTCTTAGGTTAATTTTCAACAGTTGTCTTTCCTAACGGTAGCTTGTTGAAGCGTACCTCTGAAATTCAAAAATGAAAGGATCACACTTACAGGATGAATTAAACGAGTTAATAAATCCTTAACCAAACTAACGGTACCTAAGAGCTATAGGAATAAAAGTTATTCTGGAATTAGTAATTAGCTGAGATAGTCTCAATTCAGGGGAGGGATTGTTGATCACCCTTCGGTGGTTGTTGTTCTAAACCTCTAAAGTATCATTGCAAAAACCAAATCGATAGTTTATTTATGGTTCTATGATTGCTTGTTTTTGCTAAACTGATTGGATGTTTTGTGCATTGGGTTGAGGCAAAGATAACTAAAACGGTCATTTGTTTGTTTGTTTTTTAGCATGTCTTCCTCAATTATCGCTTTACTTAAAATGAGAAATTGACCGGCAAAAATTATGCGACGTGGAAATCAAACTTGAATACGATTCTTGTTATCGATGATCTATGGTTTGTCTTAACTGAGGAGTGTCCTCAGGTCTCTGCTCGAAATGTACCCTTAAATGTTAGGGATACATATGACTATTGGACAAAGGCCAATGAAAAGGCTCTATATATAGGTGAGTTTATCTGATGTACTCAACAAGAAGCATGAGGCCATGCTCACTACTCGTGAAATCATGCAGTCCCTCCAAGGTATGTTTGGGCAACCATCCATTCAGATTCAACACGAGGCCCTCGAATACGTTTATAATGCACGTATGAAGGAAGGCCAATCAATTAGAGAACATGTTCTAAACCTGATGGTCCAGTTTAACATGGTTGAAATGAACGGGGCAGTCATTGACGAGCAAAGTCAAGTGTCTTTTATTTTGGAATCTCTTCCGAAGAGCTTTCTTCAATTCTGCAACAATGTGGTTATGAATAAAATCTAGTACACTATAACGACTCTCCTGAATGAGTTGCAAACCTACCAGTCTCTTATGAAAGGTAAGGGACTGATAGAAGAAGAGGAAAATGTTGCCCATTCTAGAAAGTTCCATAAGGGTTCATCCTCAGAAACTAAGTCTATACCCTCATCTTCTAGTCTTAAAAAGGTCAAGAAGAAGAAAGAAGGAAAGGGGAAGGCTTCCTCTGCTAGGAAGAGTAAAGGAAAGGTCAAGACGACCGACAAGGACAAGTGCTTCCACTGCAATGTGGAAGGTCACTGGAAGTGAAACTGCCCAAAGTACCTTACTGTGAAGAAGAAGGAAAAGGAAGGTAAATGTGATTAACTTGTTTTAGAAACATGTTTAGTGGAAAATGACCACAATGCCTGGATATTTGATTCAGGAGCCATTGATCATATTTGCTCTTCTATACAGGGAACTAGTTCCTTCCAGCAGCTTGTTGAGGGTGAAATGACGCTCAAGGTTGGAACTAAAGACGCCATTTCAGCTCATGTAGTGGAAGCTGTAAAGTTGTTTTTTGAAAATAGATTTCTTTTCTTAGAAAGTCTATATATTGTTCCTAAAATGAATAGGAACTTAGTATCTATTTCCTGCTTAATCAAATATATATGTTCAGTATTTTTTATAAGTAATGAAGCGCTCATTTAAAAAAAAAATGGGGTACATATTTGTTCGGCTAAATTAGAAAAAAAAATTGTATGTGTTAAGACCAACTGAAATAAAAGAACTTTTACAACATTTGATGTTTAAAACTACTAATACTCAAACTAAAAGACAAAGAATTTCTCCAAGTAACAATAATACTTATCTTTGGCATTTAAGATCATGTCACTTTAATCTCGATAGATCGGGAAATTGGTATGGAAGATGATTCATTACCTCCATGTGAATCTTGTCTTGAGGGTAAATGACTAAAAGACCTTTTAATGGAAAAGGTTATAGAGCTAAAGAGCCCTTAGGGCTCATACATTCGGATCTTTGTGGTCAAATGAATATAAAAGCTCGAGGAGGGTACGAATACTTCATCTCTTTTATAGATGATTATTCAAGGTATGATTACTTATACCTAATGGAACATAAGTCTGTAGCCCTTGAAGTTCAAGGAGTATAAGAAAGTTGAAAATCTATTAGATAAGACTATTAAAACACTTTGATCTGATCGAGTGGAGAGTATATGGATTTAAGATTCTAAGACTATATGATAGAACATGGAATCCAATCTCAATTCTCAATACCTGGTACACCTCAGTAAAACGGTGTATCAGAAATGAGAAATAGAACCTTGTTAGACATGGTTCATTCTATGATGAACTACGCTCAATTGCCTAGCTCGTTTTGGGGGTATGCAGTAGAGACTGTAGTTCATATCTTGAACAACGTTCCCTCAAAGAATATTTCTGAAACACCTTTCAAGTTATGAAGGGGGCGTAAACCTAGTTTGTGCTGTTTCAAAATCTGGGGTTGTCCAGCATATGTACTAGTGACAAATCCTAAGAAATTGGAACCTCGTTCAAGATTATGCCAATTTGTTGGTTACCCTAAGGAAACGAAAGGTGGTCTATTGTTCGTTCCACAAGAAAACAAAGTGTTTGTATCGACAAACGCTACATTCTTGGAAGAAGACCACATGAGAGATCATGCACCACGAAGCAAATTAGTATTAAATGTGTTGGGGTTGATGCTCTAAATCTCGTAGAGTCCTATAGTTTGTAAACATTGTATGAATAAACTCATTATGTGATTAATAAAATATTTGATATTTTATTCACTTTGTCTATAAAATATGTGATATTTTAGTTACTAACCACAAACCAATAAACTAACATTCAAGGTTATCTTTGTAACTTAAACATGTATGCGGAGACATACGAGTGGATCATGTTTAAGTGATAACCTAAATGGTTTGTAGTAGATGGATAAGGCTAGGTACCTTATCCTGGTGACACTATGAGTATGACCCACTTTGTAGGCGTTACAATTGTTGTAAAGTACTACAAATGATCTGATCCTAATCATTCATGTATTAGACATGTAAGCGGAGATATTTTATACAAAGGAGTTTGTATAAGACTGGACCAAGAAGTGTTTAGTCTCATTATATAACACCATTCATAATAGAGACTTACATTTCACCAGGATGACCATAGGTAACATGACCTGAATCTTGAGTGAGTTGTGAACTCCTACCTATGAGGGCAGTCCTTTGATTTGTATGGTGAGAGTGGCTAGATCGCTAACTCTACCATTTTGGGGTTTCGTCTGATTGGGAAGCTGGGAACACAGTTACACAAGATGGAATTCACTCCTTCCCCGAAGCAGGGGTAAGTAGATAAATTGCTCCCTTAAGGGTTGATTCCAGGTCTTGAACAATGTGGCGCCAAATCCTCTCCTAGCCTGAGAGGGGTTTATCATAGTAGGACTATGATCTATTATTCATTAGAGGGATCAGTGGTACTTGAGGAGTTAGATGTAACTACGGGGGCAAAATGGTAATTTGGCCTAGTTGTACTTACGAGCAATTTGTGAATGGTCATCATACTGTTGATTGGTTATATCCAATGGACATATAAATATATCTGTAGTGCGAAGAGTGCAACTGTTGGTCTTTTAATGGAGTGCCCGACAACAAACAGATGGTGAATAATGTAATTAAAGAGTTTAATTAATTATTCATGTACCGTTGGAGTTTCAAGCTATAGGTTCATGAGGTCCCCTTGGTAGCTTAAAAAGATTTAGTTGATAATCAATTTTTGGATTAATTTGAATTGTTCAAACTAATAGAGGGATTTAATTATATATGATATAATTAAATTATTTCAATTATATGTGATATAATTGTCATAATGTATTTGATACAATATAGTTTAATGAGAGGAAATAAATATTTGAATGAGATTCAAATATATTTTCTATGAATTAGTTTCATAGTTATTAAATATAAATATGATTTATATTAAATGTCATATAATAGAGAAAATAAACTATAGTTTATATTGTATGTGACCCAATATTAAAACTATAGATTATATGTTATATTTGATATAAAATATAATTTAATATAAATATAATGTGATAAGTTAGTTATCATATTTATTTATATTATATTATTATTATTTGAATAATAAGGAATGGAGTTACAACTCTCTTCCCCATCTTTTCTCTACAACCACGTTAGTGGGGTGGTTATCTTTTATGGCAAGAGGAATAAAAGAAAATTTATTTTTCTTCTTCCTCAACGTTGGTGTTGAACGATTGAGAGAGTTACAGAAAAGTTTTGTGAGTGTGTCCTGTGAGAAGCTCTCAATCCTTTTCCTCCACCTAAACTTTCCTCTAAACCAAAATAGTCAGAGTCCACCACTCCTAGGTTCTCACCCTGAGAATATCGGGGATTCTATTGTGGTAGTGTCCATTCTTGGTTTGAGTTCTATCTTGAAGAAGGTATTCAAGTTTTTGTGATTGTTCGAGGGAGAAACGCGAAGAAAGGTTCTTTAAAGATGAGGTCTCTTGAAACCCATTTTCGTTTAAAAGCATGTTGTAATTTAATTGTAAAAGCATATCTATTTGTATGTTTACTATATACTTTGTATTCGATAACTAATGAAATTTGGTCGATCCACTTCCGCTCAAGGTTCTCTTCATATGATTTCCTTCAAAATGAAGCTACTGAAGAATCAACAAGACTTGTTGATGATGATGTCGGTCCTTCATTAAGAGTTAATGAAGGGACTAACACTTCAAGTCAATCTCGTCCTTCTCAATCCTTGAGAGTGTCTTGACGTAGTGGGAGGGTTGTAACACAACCTGAAAATTACTTGGGTTTAACTGAAACTCAGGTCGTCATACCAAATGATGGTGTTGAGGATCCATTGTCTTATAGCAGGAAATTGATGCATGGTTTTATGATGTGGAAATGTGGATGGAATGCGATGGTGAACTTTCGTTGAGCACTCAATTTTCCTCAGCAGAATCCAAGTGTAAATTCCATTGAGTTTCCTGGTAAGTCCAGGGTCGAACTCAGGGACTTGTGAAAACAGGTTGCATTGGTAATTTTTTTGGGAAAACTTTGCGGTAACCAAAATAAATCAATAGTTGTTGAGGTTGTTGTTTGCATTAATAAAAAATAAACAAATGTGGCGGAGTTTGAAAAGAGAGTTGACAAATGGAAAATGCGATGAGTATGCGGTGAACAGGTTGAGAAGGGTTTCGGCTAACACTTCCTAGGATGCGATCATGCTTTGTGATCATGCAACATGCATACAATAGTAAACCACCTCTCGGTGCAAATGTCACGGCTTCTAAGGCTAGAACGCATGCAATATATGCGATAAGTCTATAGGACCTACACATAAGCCTCTATTCTTATTTATGCGATGAAAAAATGACACACACACAAATAAGG
>NC_052358.1:14085379-14089833 GCF_009727055.1 Benincasa hispida
AAATGTGGCAATGTCCTCATTGCGAAAAGATTGAAATAAGTTATGCGATGTTCTTAGAAAGCTTCGTAAAGAGAGTTTGAAAGAAAGCTAGCAAACCCCTAACTTCTAGAAATATTTCATGAGGTGACTATCTTAAAGTTAAGTTGACTCTAGTATATATGAAAGAAATAGAAGTATGTTTTTCATCATTGAAATCATAATTGGCAAAGAGACAACATGCGGTAACCTACTAAAGTTATCCATGTCAAATGATTGCAGTAATCAAAGAGGATGCGGTGATAAAACTTTTAAAGCTAAAATGCGATGTGATAGTGCAAAATTTGAAATAGAGTTAAGGAAGAATACACCCCCAAATTTACGTTGTCGCCCACATTGTATGTTGACGCATCCATCTTTGCAGCGATCTATCTTCTTTAGATGCGATGATGGAATAAAATAAGTTGCTTCTTCGTGTATCATCTCCGCAATCCAGTGCCTTGATCGTTGCAAGAAAAACAGAGAGAGGGTCAAATAATTTTAAACAAAACAAAATTATTTATCGAAATCTCCATTTTTTTAAAATAATAATAAGAGTCAGAATAGATAAAGACTGGAAAGATATAGTGAATTGAAAATTCTGAGTAGTGGAGAAGAATTGAAGATTCATGATTCCCAAAACTTGCGTCCTTGATGGATTGCGATCGTCTGATAACGCAGGGACCACCTACTTCCTTCTTTATTCAAATTTCTTGAGTTCCACGGAGTCGACTTGGCAATGCCAGCCTTCTCCATGATACGTCTTTCTTCGCTGCCCGTTAACTTTGAATATGTTGGTTCCGTCATCATTTGATAATTCAACCGCGCCATGCGGAAAGACCTGTGTAATTATGAATGGTTTGGACCAACATGACTTTAATTTTCCCGGGAAGAGTCGTAGATGTGAGTTGAATAGTAAGACCCTCTGCTCGACCTGGAGGTTTTTACCGCATATGTGTTTGTCATGCCAGCGCTTGGTGCGCTCTTTATAAATCTTTGCGTTCTCATATGCGTTAATCCTCCATTCTTCTAGCTCGACTAGTTGCATTTTCCGCGCTTCTCCTACTTTCTTCAAATCAAAGTTCAGCTTCTTTACCACCCATAATGCCTTATATTCCAGCTCCAGAGGCAAATGACACACCTTACCAAATACCAACGCATACGGGGACATACCTATGGGTGTTTTAAATGCATTCGTCTACGGATGGTATGCGGTGGCCACTTTATGGAGAATGTTATATTTGCGCAGCAGCTCCTTAACAGTATGATTGACAAAGTGTGACCCCTCATCACTTATTATGGCACGTGGGGTGCCAAAATGAGAGAAAATGTTCTTCTTTAGGAATTGAGAGTCTACCGCCGCATCGCTTGTGGCGCATGCCACTGCCTCTACCCACTTGGATACATAGTCGGGCTAACAAAATATAATTTTTACCATTAGAGGGAGGGAATGGTCCCATGAAATCAATACCCTACACGTCGAACAATTCAAGCTCCAAGATGGTGTTCATCGGCATTGCATGTTTCCATGAGATGTTACCTGTGTGTTGGCACCGATCACACTTCATTGCGTAGTCAGCTGCATCCTTAAACAATGTAGGCCAAAAGAATCCACTCTGTAAAACCTTAGCTGCAGTGCACTGTCCTCCNGTAAAACCTTAGCTGCAGTGCACTGTCCTCCAAAGTGCTCACCATATGGTGAGTCATGACATTGCGATAATATGTGTTGTTGAGTAGCATTTGGTACGCATAGTCGCAAGATCTGGTCTGCCCCCCTTTTGTACAGATTCGGCTCATCCCAGTAATAATGTCTACATTGAGCTTCCTCTATTTGTGGTAGGTATAATCTTTCGGAAATTTTTCGCAAACCAGATAGTTGACTATCTCAGCATACCCAGGCAATTCTTTAATGTGGAACAACTGCTCATTCGAAAACACCCCACTCATCTCTGACTCATTGCGGTCAACCTCAGGATTTTCCAATCTGGACAAGTGATCCGTAACTTGGTTCTCTATCCCCTTCCGGTCAATTATTTCTATGTCAAATTCTTGAAGGAGGAGAACCCATCTAATCAACCTCGGCTTTGCGTCCTTCTTTGTCATTAAGTACTTTATTGTTGAGTGATCAGTATGGATGAGTACCTTTGTCCCCAGCAGATATGCTCAAAATTTTTCCAATGCAAAAATTACCGCTAGAAGCTCTTTCTCTGTAGTGGTATAATTTGTCTGAGCAGGATTTAATGTTTTACTCGCATATGCGATGGGATACAAGATTGTTTTTCTCTTTTGTGCCAAAGCTGCTCCTATCGCATACCCGCTTGCATCACACATTATTTCAAAAGGAAGTTGTGAAACCCGAATCTCCATTTTCCTATTTAAGTAAGTGATTAAAGGGTTAATTAGGAGAAAGTTAAATCCTATGTTATGTAAATAATCTAATAATTTTACAATTGTCATAATAACTATAATAATTGTCACCTTCTGGGGATCAACAATTAGTAAGAGTGAATGTAAATTATAATGGTTAGGTATTATAGTTATGATAACCATATTAGATCCTGGAGTACAAGTAGAGAGGACCCTAAAAAGATAAAAAGAAGAGGAAACCTTGAAGACTTAAATCCTGAATAGTGAAGAAAAGATTGAAGAACTGAGGAAAATATAGAAAATTAGTTGGAAAATCCGTGTAAAAGTATCACAAAGTGGTGAGCAAACGTGTACGGAGAACAATGTTCGCAATAGCTAAGAGCGAGATTGGAGAGAAAATAAAGAGAGCGAGAGAGAAAATGGGAGAAGAAATGGGAGAGAGCGAGAGCGGAGGCAGCGAGATTGATTTGAGCGAGAGAATGAGAGAGAGCGAGATTGGCTGAGCGAAAGACTGGGAGAGAGCAAAGTTGGAGAGAAAAGGTGGAGAAAAAGAAGAAGAGAGCGACGCTGGCGAGATTAGAAAGAGCGATGCTGGCGAGATTAGAAAGAGCGATGCTGGTGAGATTGGAGAGAGCGAGATCCTTATCGAGAAACCTGGAGAGAGTGACACTGCCGAGATTCAAGCTAGCGAGAAGGCTGGAGAGAGCGAGATCCTTAACGAGAGTGGAGAAAGTTGGAGAGAGCAAGAGTAGAGAAAGCGAGATTGTGAGCGAGAAACTGGGAGAGAGCGAGAGTGGAAAGAATGAGACCAACGAGAAAGTGGGAGAGAGCAAGAGTGGAAAGAGCGAGAGCAGCCTGAACGCCTCATTCGAACGTCACGCCCACACGATCGAAGGAAACCGCCTGTGCATCGAACGACCGGGCATTTATGCGTTGAACTTGGCCACGATCTTATAGATTATGCATTGAAAACCCTAAATCGAATACAAACAAATCTTGAAGACGTAAGGGCAAACGTCAATTAAAATTTAGGTGTCCGATTAAGAGGAATTCTTAAACCCTAAGAAATTGTGTTGGATGCGTTTGGGAAGAACACATTGAACCAAGATGAAGTCAGCCTACGTTGATAAAGGGAGAATTAAACATTTGGCAATGCAGCCAAGTAGGTGGTGTCAACACCATAGGAGGTTTGGACGCCTATAAATAGAGCTGTTGGGATTTCATTTTCAAATCACAAATCATAAAAGTCGTAAAAAGAGGGGGAGAATAGAGTGCATTGGACAGTGAGGGTGGAGGAGAATGCATCAACTTGAGACGAGAAGATCTCCCAATATACTTGAGCGTTTGATGTAATTTTAAAGCCATCTGAAAGATAAGAGAGTTTAGTTTTCATGGTGAGGCTGCCGGAGAAGAATCTCTAAGGAATTGGGCTGGAGAATGAGAAAAAGACAGAGGGGTCGAGCTATCAGGTAAGCTGGGTCAGTCTTGATTTTTGGATGATTTCGGCTAAACCATGAAGAGTTATGAGCTAAGATTTTATGGTAAGCTTCTTGAGACATTTTAGAATAGTTTTGTAGAAGAAAGTATCTTAAAATAAGGTCTAGAACTATGAGTAATATAAGCTGTAATTTGGATCTGGATTCTAGGGGTAAAAAGGGAGCCCGAGGTAGAAAAGGGAACTATTAGAAAGGCTCCTAAGCAATTAAGGTGAGTGTTATAGCTTGATAGTTAGCATATGTCGTGAGTGTTATAGCTTTGATAATTAACACATAGTGTAAGTGTTATAGCTTTGATAATTAACACATAGTGTGAGTGTTATAGCTTTGATAGTTAACACATAGTGTGAGTGTTATAGTTTTGATAGTTAACATATGTTGTGAGTGTTATAGTTTTGATAGTTAACATATGTAGTGAGTGTTATAGTTTTGATAGTTAACATATGTTGTGAGTGTTATAGCTTTGATAATTAACATATGTTGTGAGTGTTATAGCTTTGATAATTAACACATAGTGCGAGTGTTATAGCTTTGATATTTAACACATAGTGTGAGTGTTATAGCTTTGATAATTAA
>NC_052358.1:14091539-14236106 GCF_009727055.1 Benincasa hispida
GTGTGTTATAGCTTTGATAGTTAACACATAGTGTGAGTGTTATAGTTTTGATAGTTAACATATGTTGTGAGTGTTATAGCTTTGATAATTAACATATGTTGTGAGTGTTATAGCTTTGATAATTAACACATAGTGCGAGTGTTTATAGCTTTGATATATTAACACATAGTGTGAGTGTTATAGCTTTGATAATTAACACATAGTGTGAGTGTTATAGTTTTGATAGTTAACATATGTTGTGAGTGTTTATAGTTTTGATAGTTACCATATGTTGTGAGTGTTATAGCTTTGATAATTAACACATAGTGTGAGTGTTATAGTTTTGATAGTTAACATATGTTGTTGAGTGTTATAGTTTTGATAGTTACATATGTTGTGAGTGTTATAGCGTTGTAGGTTCGATATATCGTGAGTGTTAGGTTGCCTTGATAGTAAATGCATATTTGAGTATTCATTTAGCTTTATTACTATGATATTCGAATATATGCATCTGTAGATACAAAATACATGCTTTTGGTGATAGGATGATTTCCATGATATTTGTTTGTGTGTGACTATGAAAACTGCGATTATGCCCGGGATGTGGTAAGCATGCTTAACAAAAGGTGCTTGGTGGGAAAATTGGTCGGCTTCGGTCGGCGGGGAAATAATAGTCGGTGACGACCAGCGGGAAATATGGTCAAGTACCTAGCATGACTAGCGGGATAAATAAAATGGTCGATGTACACATTGGCGAGAATTGGGGTCATATGAAGGTTTCCATAGATGATTATTATTTTTGATGATATGATATGCATGCTACGTGTAACTTTGGGATAAGATTACTGGTTGCATGATTATATCTTTGACTGTGCATGAGTTATAATGCGAGTGTTGGCATGTGATTGATTTCCCAAAAATGATGATTTCAAAATGATTTTCATCTTTTAAAGAACCATCACTGGGCTTAGTAGCTCACACTCTTCAAAATGTTTTCTTAATCCCCCCCCCCCCCAGGTAGCGGAAGATAAGGAGTTCTAGGGTGTGCTTACGGTCAAGGTCTGCCACGTGCCTAGTTCACTTCGAAGGGTTTTTACGGTTGTCGTTGTAAACTTTGTTGTTAAGTCCTTAAGTTGTATAAACATTAATCACTGTCGTAAACAATAAGATGGTCCTACTTTGATAGTAGGTATCAGAGTTATTTCGCAAGACTCATTAGGCAGTAAGTGTCAGCTCAAGGGTTGATAACTGCTACAGTCGCATCCCTCATCCCAGGCTGAAAGGTGGTTCTGGGGCGGGGTTTGTCAGAAGTGTCTAATTAGGTGTGATTAACACAGGTGCGGTAATCAGCGCATTCTTTCAAAACTCTGAATGCGTTGAGGCAATTTTCATCAAAATTGAACTTTCCATCAGCCTCCAATAACGCACTCAGTGGTCGTGCTATTTTCGAAAAATCTTTGACAAAGCATCTGTAGAATCCAGCATGCCCCAAGAAACTTCGTATAGCCTTCACGCTTGTTGGAGGTGGAAGTTTTTCAATTGCTTCAATTTCTGCTTTATCCACCTCCAACTCGTCCCGGGAAACTTTGTGCCCTAACACTATGCCCTCCTTTACCATGAAATGGCATTTTTCCAAGTTAAGCACTAGATTCGTCTCTTTGCATCTCTTCAGTATTTTTTCCAAGTTGGCTAGACAAACTTCATAAGTGTTCCTATAAACAGAGAAGTCGTCCATAAAGATTTCGACAGAGTCCTCAAGATAGTCTGAAAAGATGGCCATCATGCACCTTTGGAACATGCTTGGCGCACTGTGTAAGCATAAAATTTTAATCTTTAAGCATAAAGACAATGATGAATATGAATGAATGAACAAGTCCATGTCCCCGGCAACGGCGCCATAAACTTGTGACATAAAATTTGTCCATAAACTTGTAACCCATAAAATTTATTCTTCTTATGTCATACAACATATGGATGATTATAATGCAAGATACAAATTGTAAGCACTTAATGCGATGATGCAATGATATGCGATACTACTTCTAGATGTATGCGTTATTAACGAAATGCTTGTAGTATGTTATGTGTTGTCACAAGTTTCCTTGCGTTGAAACCAAGTATAATTCCACCGCAAGTTTCTCAGAGTGATCTGAGGTCGAACACAGGGATTGTTTTAGGTTAATTGTGTTACGTTCGTGATATATGCGACCGGGGGCTTTTCAATTAATAAAAAGATTGGTTTATACAGGTATTTAAAAATTGTGGGAAAGTAAAATATGCGGTAAAGTAAAGTATGTGGTAAAGTAAAGTATGCGGTAATAAAATAAAGTGCGATAAAAGTAAACCTAAGCTATGATGATATAAGATATAGGTTACATTATACATGATACCGAGTTTGAGACTAACTGTGAAGATTATACAAAGAATCGTGTTATACGGTGGCAAGGCTTTATGCATGAAGCAGAAAGAGAAAAGATAATTAGTACAAACATCGCAAGTTCATTAATTGCATTAAAGATATAACTACGGTTCCACTTTCCCTTGGCGTACACCTCTCGGTGATCGCCAGTTCCCACATCTCTGTGGGTGAAACAGGATGAACGTAATGAACACAAGGTTGCTCCATCTCTAGAAGTATTCTCGCTTTAGTTAACGCATTCTTTCTAACCTTCTCTCGATAGATCAGAATGCATCTTCACTTCTACTCTCACAAGTGAAGATGTCGTCTAGCATGCTTTAGCTAAACATATTTATTCCTTTAGCACAAATTAATTTACTTGTTTAATTCATTCTAATTACCAAGGGATTAAGAAAAAATCGTGGAGAAAACGATTAATGGAGGAACGAAAATAGACAGAAATATGGAGATGAAAATGATCATGACATTTAATTATAGAATCAAGCGTCTAATACATGGTGTGAATGATTTAGACTAAGAAGATGAGATACAATTGATGATAGAGATAGAAACAAATACAGAAGAGTGTCAACGTCTTGACACAAATCTAGATGGAGAATTTGCTTGCCGGCGTATGGAGTGAACGAAAGGATGAGCGTCCCTCTCAAGCTTGCTCAACCGGTAGAGTTGATCTAGGTACAAAGCTTCACGACAGGGATTTGGAATGATTCTCCCTGAGACTCACCTCTCGACCTTGCCTCTTTTCTTCCCGGATCTTCTCCGATCAGCACTCAGATCAGCCTTTCTCTCAATATACAAATATCAAAATAGGCTCGTATCAAGTATATCTTTTCAGTGAATTCTCTGAAGGTATTTATAGATGAATGCTCTGACTCTCTTCCATGTGGTCCCCACTTTATTGTTATGAAAATTTTGAAAATGGTGGAATAAATATTCCTTCTGTTATGCAATCAATCCGTCGAAAATGCACAACGGTTAGTTGTAAACGTGTCAAAATCCTTCGCGATTGTGTTGCTCATTTGCATCTTTTGATCGTGTGCCGCATGCGGTGTTGTTTTTTTATTACCGCATGCGGTTGAAGTTGCGTTGATCGTCTATTCATTCCTGAATGATTGTCGCATGTGCCGTCATTGCGTTCATCGTCTATTCATTCCTGAATGATTGGCGCTATGCGACGTAGATGCGTTAATCTTTTTCTCTTGAGCCATGAACGCATATGGTGACTTGATATCCTGCAAAACAAACTCGAAATATTCTTTTCTACCATCGAAATGGTGTCAATGGTGTATTGACGACAATTTATAATTCTTGCATTTCTTAGCCAATTTCCATACAATTGACGTAACTTTCCTCTCTTTTAACCGCAATATCTAAATAAAGCAGTATAAATAACTTGTATTTCTACAAGTTATCACATTGCAGAGGTCGAACGGCATGCGGTGAAAAGAAAAGGTCCCACATGGGCAGGTGAATGTGGTCTTCTTCTGGTCTTCTGGAGCTATCATAATCTGGTTGTACCCAACATAACCATCCAGAAAGTAGTAAAAGTCATTTCCAGCTAGACGATCTAACATTTGATCAATGAATGGTAGGGGGAAATGATCTTTCTTTGTGGCCGCATTCAGCTCGCGGTAGTCCATGCAAATGTGCCACCCAATGACGGTCCTTTGCGGTATTAATTCATTGTTTTTGTTCGGGACTACCGTCATGCCACCCTTTTCGACATACACTGCACCGGGCTAACCTACGTGTTGTCTGCTATAGGATAAATGATGCTCCATCTAACCATTTAATGATCTCCTTTTTGACGACCTCTTTCATCGCAGGGTTGAGCCTACGCCGATGTTCGATCGTTGCTTTATGGTCTTCTTCGAGACGAATGCGGTGCATACAGCACGTTGGGCTAATTCCTCTAATGTCGGCAAGTGTACAACCAATTGCTCACACATGCTTCCTCAGAATGCTCATCAACGCATTCTTCTAGTCTTCATTAAGATCAAAGGAAATAATGACTGGCAGCTTCTCATTCTGCCCCAAAAATGAGTACTTTAAATGATTCGGTAGGGTCTTTAATTCCAGTGTTGGTGGTTCTACTAGGGACGATTGCGTTGTTTTTCTTTCTTCTTTTTCTATTGGCTCTTCTTCTTGATTTGCGATCATCTCTTCTTCCTTGCTTGTTTTTGTTATGATCGCATTACAGGCAGCAACGGATGCGTTTGCATCCTCTTATTCATTCTCTTCGTCAAACTTTTCTTCTTCAATCAAATTCTGGTCGTCATCTGAGTCATGCAGGTCTTCTTCGTCAGGAAACTTCATGGCACGGATTATGTTGAACTTGAGCTTCTGTCCATTGATGCTCAAAGTGATCTCCCCTTTATGCACATCAATCTGGGCACGAGCTGTTGATAAAAATGGTCGCCCTAGGATGATGGGCATATCTTTGTCGGCCTCATAATCTAAGATGATGAAGTCGGCTGGTAGGATAAATTTATCAATGGTGATCAGCATGTCCTTCACCTTTCCCTCTGAATGCACCAAAGATCTATCGACCAGTTGGAGAGTCACGGTCGTAGGCACAAGTTACCCCACATTCAGCTGTTTAAAGATCGACAAAGGCATCAAATTGATGTTGGATCCCAAGTCACACAAGGCTTGCCCGATGTACAGCCCTCCTATGGAGCAAGGTATAGTAAAGCTCCCAGGATTGCTCATCTTTGGTGGAATGATTGATTTCGAACTTTGCGTTAACGCAACCGTGGCAAACTTACCAGCTCCTCTCTTCTTGGTTATCATATCCTTCAGAAACTTTGCGTAGGCAAGCATCTCCTCAATCGCTTCACTTAATGGAATATTAATATGTGATTGCTTTAACATAGATAGGAAGCATTGGTACTGTACCTCTTCATTCTTTTTCTTCCTTAGTCTCTGTGGGAAAGGGGGTAACTGCACTTTCACGGTCCCTGTCTCAGTTGGCTTTGAGGTCGACGTAACCTCTGTCTCTATTGCTTCTTTTTCTCCTTCTTCTTCTTGTATCATCGCAATTTCAGGTTCTGTCGAAATGGGAGCTGTCCGACTAAGCTCCTTCTTTTCTCCCTCCATAGTTTTCCCACTTTGCAATGTCACAACCTGACATTGCTCTTTACCTGATCCCCCTGGGTTGCGTGAGAGTTCTGTTGAACTCGGTAGAGCCCCTTGCAGTCTGTTCTTTAACTCACTCACAATCTGGCCCATCTGTAACTCTAGGTTAAGGATGGACGTAGCCTAACTTTGAAGCACCGTTTCATTTTTCTCTATATATTACTTCAATAGGCTTTCCAAGGAAGAAGATTGCGGCGGTTGCGAGCTACTTGCTTGATTTCTTGTCTGACCATTGTTGCGTGGGAAGAATCCTGGTGGCCCTTCTTTTTGCGCCACAGATTGGAAGTTCTGTTGTTGATTCTTCCATGCAAAATTGGGGTGGTTTCTCCACCCGGGGTTGTAGGTATTCGAAAAGGGATTATTTTTTACAAAGTAAACAGACTGTGGATTCTGTAGGCATTCTTCCATCGTGTGCCCATCACCGCAAGTCGCACACCTTGTGGTGTTTTGACTAATTGCGTTGATTTACCCAGTTTGCGATGTTGGGCTGCTGATCGCAATTCCCTGAATTAAGTACATCATTGCGGTCATCTAATTTTGTAGTGAAGCAATAGCACCATTACTTGCATTGGTATCCTTGATTCTCAATCTCTGATCGCTCTCTCTCTGATGCTTGTGGTTCTTAGAGATGTGATCCAAGATATTCTTAGCCTTGTCATACGTCTTATTAATCAGACCACACCGGCTGCCGCATTGGCAGCGGTCTGCGAAGCGGGATTCAAACCATGATAAAAGATTTCCATCTGAAGGCAGTCTGGCAAACCATTGTATGGATAGTCCCGGACCAACCTCTTAAACCTCACCCAGGCATCGCTGAGCGATTTGTCCATGTCTTGTTCAAAATTTTTTATGAGTTTCCTTCCTAACGTTCTCAGTAGGTGGAAAATATTTCTTCATAAACTTCTCCACGACCAGTTCCTATGAAGTGATCTCTCCCGGCTCAAGAGAATACGCCCATTTCCTTACTTGATCACAAAGAGAAAATGGGAAACAAAGTTAGTCGAACTTCTTCGACAGAGATGTTCGGGCACACAAAAGTATTGCAGATTTCGATAAAGCTACGAAGGTGGGCGTGCGGATCCTCACCACGTCGGCCTCTAAATTGTCTTGCAATCTGGATCATCTACAGCATCACCGGTTTCATTTCGAATCTACTTCCATCGAGGGCAGGCCTCATGATTCCTGGAGAGAAATCATAGAGGTTTGGCGATGCATAGTCCCTAATGGGTCTATTGCGATCATTTGCCAGCAGGATTGGATTCGCCATGACGTTGTTTTCATTTGGTGCTCCGTTTCCAGGCTGCTTAGCCATCTCTTCTTTATTTAACTGTTGTTATTGGCGGTCTTTTAATCTCCGTCTAAACATTCTTTCAATCTTCGGGTCATAATTCGCCAGAGATTGAGAGTCTGCATAGAATTCAAAAAAATTATCGTTAGCACACTATTTTGCCGAAGTCCCCGGCAACGGCGCCAAAAACTTAATGCGTGGTTTTATGATGTGGAAATGTGGATGAAATGCGATGGTGAAATTTCATTGAGCACTCAAGTTTCCTCAGTGGAATCCAAGTGTAAATTCCACTAAGTTTCCTGGTAAGTCTAGGTCGAAATCAGGGACTTGTGAAAACAGGTTGCGTTGGTAATTTTTTTTGGAAAACTTTGCGGTAACCAAAATAAATCAATAGTTGTTAAGGTTATTGTTTGCGTTAATGAAAAATAAACAAATACAACAGAGTTTGAAAAGAGAGTTGACAAACGGAAAATGCGATGAGTATGTATTGAATAGGTTGAGAAGGATTTTAGCTAACACTTCCTAGGATGCGATCATACAACATGTATACAACAGTAAACCACCTCTCGGTGCGAATGCCATGGCTTCTAAGGCTAGAACGCATGCGATATATGTGATAAGTCTATAAGACCTACACATAAGCCTCTATTCTTATTTATGCGATGAAAAAATGACACACACACAAATAAGGCAACCACATAATATCATTCCCATCTCTAGGATGCATGCGATGCAGGTTGACAAATAGAGCTTATCTCTAAGTCCCTATCTCTTGTTTATGCAGTTCTAATCTTGCTCTCTCGAGTCCAAATTCTAACCTAGCTCTCTCGAGTCATTAGGTTCTTTCTTTAGACTCTCTCTCAACTAGCTCTAAAGGGGTGTTGGGCACAATATAAAATAAGACAATTGCAAGCAATGAACTTCCTAGGTCATGTTAGCTTAATTCTTCTCGACCCATTCAACTAGTTTAGCTACTCATGCGTGCTAAGAGAGTGAACAGATGTAGAATAAGAACTTCCATTGTATAAATATAAAGATGAAGTACAAAATAACAATGCAAGGATAGAATAAATAGCCTGATAGCAATCTCTTGCTGTCGAGGCTTTTACACTGTTTATCTACTCATGTTTAAAAGATAATCTCGCTCTCGTGAGAATCGGCCCACTCTCTGCTTCTATGCCTCAAGGTTCTCTCTCAAGTTGCCCTGAGCGATCTCCGACGTCTTTTCTCTTCTCTTGCTCCGCCTTAAAATAAAAAGGAAAACTATGGACAAAGACGAGCTGAGCTCTCAAATTCGTGAACTAGTGAACTGGTTAACTAGTTAACCCCTTTTTTGAAGGATGCCTTTGGTAGTTATAGAGCTTCGGGGTGAAGGAGGCTTCTCTCTTATGATTGCTCAGATGGGATGACTTTAATTCCTTGACTGATGTGCCGAATATTTGTCACCAATGAAGTAGCTTTCTTAGTACTTTATGTGGATGGTATCCTACTCATTACGAATGATGTAGGATACCTTACTGATGTTGAAAAGTGGCTAGCAGCCCAATTCCAAATGAAAGATTTTTGGGAAAGGCACAATATATTCTTGGGATCCAAATAATTAGGGATTGTAAAAATAGAATGCTAGCGATGTCTTAAGCAACTTATATCGACAAGATGTTGATTCATATTCGATGTAGAACTCTAAGAAGAGTTTATTTTTTTTCAGGCATGAAGTTCATTTATCAAAGGAACAGTGTCCTAAGACACCTCAAGAACTTGAGAACATGAGATGTATTCCCTATGCCTCAGTTGTGGGCAACTTAATGGCCTGACATTTGTTATGCAGTGGGAATACTCAGTAGGTACCATTCTAATCTAGGGTTAGACCATTGGATCGCGGTTAAGAATATCCTCAAGTATCTTAGGAGAACAAGGGACTATATACTAGTGTATGGAGCTAAGGATTTAATCCTTATAGGATACACGGACTCTGATTTCCAAACTGACAAGGATTCTAGGAAGTCCACATCAGGATCACTGTTCACCCTAAATGGGGGAGTTGTAGTATGGGGTAGCATCAAGCAAGGATGCATTGCAGACTCGACCATGCAGGCTGAGTATGTAGCTGCTTATGAAGCAGAAAATGAAGCAATTTGGCTAAGGAAGTTCCTAAATGATTTGGAAGTTGTTCCAAAACATGAACTTGCCAATCACCTTATACTGTGATAATAGCGGGGCTGTGGCCAACTCAAAAGAACCTCATAGGCACAAACAAGGAAAGCACATTGAGAGGAAGTATCACCTAATACGGGAGATTATGCAACGAGGAGATGTGAACGTCGCAAATATCGCTTTAAAGCACAACTTTGCTAATCCATTTAAGAAGGCTCTCTTGACTAAAATGTTCAAGAGTCATCTAGAGAATCTAGGTTTACGAGATATATACATTTTGTAAACTAGGGCAAATGGGAGATGTGTAATGGGTATGAAATGCCCTAATTTATTGCTTTTTACTTTGTACTTGTAACATCCCCATTGTTCCATGTAATGTACATCCCACTTACTAGTGTTTTAGTTCAAGTGGGAGTTTGTTGGGTTTTATGCCCTAAAACTCGTAGATAATGAATGTAATTAAATGACCATCATTGATAAATAATTATTAATGTTTTTCTCAATAAGTGTTATTGATATTGTATTTAATTTTGTCTTATTAACCCTAAAATCCAATAAACTATCATCCTAGGTTGTCTTATGAGTCTTGAACTGTACGCAGATGTATATAGGGATCAATGTTCAAGGGTCTATAGTATAGGGGTAAGGTCGGGTACTTTATCCTAGTATCACTATGGATACGACCCACTTTGTATTTGATACAAACGCAGTGATCCAATGCATTCGTGTAGGAGCCACGCAAGTGAGCGTATCCTGGACAATGAGTTTGCACAAGATCAGACCGTGAAATAGTAACCACTAGATGTAACTCCATTGACTAGTTAGGTTTTTATTTCACTAGAATGACCTGGGCAACTTAGTGTTACTCTTGAGTATATTATGAACATCTGTTCACGAGGGATTGTCCTTTTATTTGTATGGGTGAGAGTGGCCAATTCTCTGACTCAATATGCCTACTATTTTGGGGATAAGACCGAGTGGGTACCTGGGAACATAATCATACAAGATGGATTTCACTCCTTTCTGATTTCAGGGTAAGTAGATGAATGTTCCCTTAAGTGGTGTCTCTAGAACTTGAACAAAGAGCTCTACCCTCTCACGGACCCGAGATGGGTTTCTGTTTAATGGTTGGACCATAAACAGACTGTTCATTAGAGAAGCATTGGTACTTAAGAATGTAGAGGTAACTTAGAGGTAAAACGGTAATTTGACCCAGCTGGTGTTACGAACACTTGTGAAGGACTAACTTTCTGTTATGGTCTATATCCATGGATACAGAAACATATCTGTAGTGAGAATAGTGCAATTGTAGGTCTTTAGTGGAGTGTACCCACAGTTAAAGAATATTGATTAATTTAGTTAATGAGTTTAACCAATTAATCTCACATCGTTGGAGCTTCTGATCTGCAGGTCCATTAGGTCCCCTTCCTAACTTGTATAGGGTATTGAGGTAATTTGTCATTAATTTGAAATGTTCAAATTTAGAATTGGGAATCTTTTAATGTTTGTTGATACATTTTAATATAAATTTTAATTTTAGACTTTATTATTAATTTTGGATATGATTCAAAATTAATAAATAAAAGAATGAAATATTTGAAAGGAGTTCAAATATTAATTTAATATGATAAGATTCATATTGAAAACTATAGGTTAAAAATAATGTGCATTGGATGCACATTAAAACTATAGGTTAAATGAGAGAAATATATTTGAATATGATTCAAATGAGAAATTCAAATTAAATGTGTGATATTTAATTGGATGATTAATTAATTGAAGAATTAATTAGTTATTTAATTTAATTGAATTTTGAATTTAATTAAATGATTAAATCAAAACTATAGGTTAAAATTAATGCACATTAGATGCGCATTAAAACTATAGGCTATGTGAGAAGGAATCATTTAAATATAATTTAAATTTTAATTGTTTTTATTTAATTAATTAAATTAAATTCATATTTTTATTTAATTAAATTAAATTAATAGTTTAATTTAATCTTAATTAAATAAAATGTAGGGGAGTTACTAGAGACGTGGGATGAATCACACGTCTTCTCACTTTCGCTCTCTCTCCCATTCTCTCTGTATCAAAACAAAAGAAAAAAAACAGAAAAGATCAATTGATCGATAATCAAGATTCTCTATGTTTTTTGTCTTCCCTCTTCCTCCCTATTCCAAAAGAGAAAAAAAAAAAAAAAAAAAAAAAAAAAAAAAGAATCCCAAAATTCTCATCTCCTCAATTTCCCTGCAAAAATAAGGAGGGAGGACTCCAAGTGGTAGCGCCCAATCCCAATTCCCAATACAAAAATTCTACTGTCAAAAGGTTTGCAAGGTAAGATTTCTTCCCCTGTATAATTTTGTTTTTGAATTGCATGCTTAATTATTTTTCTATTTTATTCCAATGCAAAATTGTTCTATTTTAAATGCCAATTTTAAATACGTTTGGGTTCTGTGTTTTGGCTTCTTTTGTACCTTAGGGTTTTCATCCCTTCAACTATCACTACCGGTTGACATGTTTATAGAAACTATCATTGATTTCAAGTTGTTACTGGTTACTTCTATCTATGATAACATGCTATCAATGATTGAAGCTACCACTGGTAGCTCAAAATCAATGATAGCAACTATCACTGATAACTTGAAATCAGTGATATCTTCTATGTTATTAGTTAGTTATCAGTGATAGAAGTTGTCACTGATAACATAATATCATTGGGTTTCTATCATTGATATCATTCTAATAATAAATAAATAAAATAAATAACAATGATAAAAGACTTACATCAGTGGCTTTGAAGATATTGTTATTGATGTGTTGCCAATCATTAAGTTTTTCAGATTCCCACTTAGCAGTTCTTGGCCCATAAATTTTCATTCTTCTTGCAGATCCAATAATAGGTTGGTTAGTATTGATATCACTTCAAAAGTTCAATAGACCAAGGCAAGTTAGTTTATACCAGTTTAGTATCGAAGCATAAGTTTCTGGGACAATTGAGGAATTAGTTTATACCAGCTTAGTATCGAAGCATAAGTTTCTGGGAAAGTTGAAAGGTTAGTTGATACTAGTTGGTATCAAAGCATAAAGTTCTAGAAAACCTAAGGGTTGAGTTTAGTAAAACCAGAGTGAAGTGTGGTAGAGTAAGGGTTTAAAGAGAAACTTAAGAATTAGTCAAAGTGAGACTAAGAGGAATGGCAGAAGTGGCATGACCTAGCAGGCAACCAGAGCTAGAACTCACAACGGTACCTGAAGATTTATCGAGGAAGGTAAGTATGAATTTAAGTTATTCTCAATTAGTATTTGAGATAGAAATGATTATATTGTAGATAGTTTAGTTCAACGTATAACTTAGAGATGGTAAGGTGAGGTATCGTTGGACAAACTAAGAAAATTGATATTAGAGTAGCGCAATGGAAGCGTGGTAATAGACGAGGTTATAAGAGGTTACAACAGTGGTTGTTGTGAAACCTTAAACCAGAGTTAGTTCAAGTAAATTTCGAGGACGAAATTTTCTTAAGGGGAAAGTAAATGTGAAACCCAGATTTTCATTTTTCCTACTTAAGCAAGTGTTAAAAGGAATTAACTAAGTGAAAGTTAAATCCTATGTTGAAGTGAAGGAAATTTCTAAGTGTTGAGTAGATTTTCCTTGAGTATCTTTGAGTTAAGCTTTAATTGATGAAATTTGGCTAGGTGTAAGGTCAAAAGAACCCATGTGTTAAGAGCTAGAAGACATTAACGCATAAGTTGAAAAGGCAACCATGCGTTTGTAAGGTTGGACGCATGATTGGCCAAAGTATTGGCAAGAGGCATTGCCTCTAACCCATGCGTTGGATGTGTTGGATGCGTTGGATGATGGATGCGTTAGACACGATGGTATGCGTCCATACGGCTAAAGGAAGGCAGGTGAGAGTTGGTATGGCACGAGGGTGGGTCGTGCAAAGGGCGGGCAAGGGCGCGAGGGCATGCGAGGGTCGCGTTGGCCCCGATGGATGCATTGGACCAGCCGAGTGACTTATGCGTCAATGTGGCCGAGCAACCCATGTGTTTGATGCCTTGCGGCTGAGCGACCCATGCGTCGATGTTGTCGAGCATCCTATGCGTCGATGCCTTGCAGCCGAACCGACCCATGCGTCGATGCCTTGCGGCCAAGGGTCCTATGCGTCGATGCTGCCGAGCGACCTATGCGTCGATGACGAGCGACCTATGCGTTGATGCTAAGCAACCGTCCTATACGTCGAGGCCGTGCGACCATGCTATGCTTTGGAAGCTGACGATGGCATGCACGATGGATACGTTGGACATAGGCCATGCGATAGGCTAGGTTGGACACATAGTGGTTGGCTCTTACGGTTGTTAAGGCTTGCGATGACTAAGTGAGTTGGGTTGCATTGTAGAAGATGCGATGGTGCCTTGTTGAAAACCAAAGGGAACCAAGGGTTTCTATGTGTTGATTGCATACTATGCGTTGATGACCCGCTATGCGTTGATGATTACACTATGCGTTGATTATAGACTATGCATTGATGGCCAACTATGCACTGATGGCATACTATGCATCGAACATCCAAGAGTTTGTGGACGCATATGAAGGATGAGCTCATATAGAGGACGTCATTAGACATGTGTCTTGCTAGGAAGGAGTCTTAAGCCTTAAGGATTTGAGGTGGGTGCATGAGGAGACATGCAAAATTAATCCCCATGCGTTGGCTATGTAGGAGAATGACACCCAAAGTTGCGTTGATGGTATAAGGAAGAGACACTTGGACATGCGGCCAAGTAGGAGGTGTCGGCCTTAGAGCAATCTTGGACGCCTATAAATAGGGCCAAGGACTTTAGATAAGAACGTAATTCTCTTCAAAGGACATAAAGAAGAGTGTATTGGAAGAAGGCTATGCATTGATGGTAAGACCATGCGTTGGTCAAGAGATTCCAAGAGGGGAAATGTTGTCGGACAGAAAGGTCAAAAAGTAGAATCAACTTGGGAAGAAAAGTTCTCCCAGAATACTCATGAGTTTGATATGATTCCAAAGCCATCTGAAAGCTAAAAGAGTCTAGTTTTCATGGTAGGGCTGCCGGAGAAGAAGCTCCAAGGAATCAGGCTGGAGAAGGAGGAAAAGGCCGAGGGGTCAAACTATCAAGTAAGCTGGGCCAGTCTTGATTTTTTTATGTTTCCGGCNAGTCTTGATTTTTTTATGTTTCCGGCCAAACCACGAGAAGTTATGAGCTAAGATTTTGAGGTGAGCTTTCTGAGACATTTTAGAGCATATTTGTAGAAGGAAGTACTCGAGATAAAGCCTAAAACTATGAGTAATCTGAGCTTTAAGCTGAATCTGGAATTTAGGGTTCAAAATAGAAGCCCGAGAAGATCAAGGAACTTCTAAAGAGAAAAGTTCCTAAACGACCAAGGTGAGTGGTACTTTCCTTTAAGTATTAAATCATATATTTTAGAGTAAATTGTATATGCTTAGGTTATGAATGAGTATCTAGCATGAGAATTAGATTATGTGATTAGGATGGTCGGGGGGTCAATAGACCTAATTCCTGAGCCCGTAAGCAAAACCTCACGGGATGGTCAAGGGACACGAGAAGTCTAGTGCCTGAGCCTGTGAGATAGAGAATCCTTGAAATGGGATAGTCATGGGGTCTAAGGACCTAGAACTTGAGCCCAGAGTGAATCCTTACAGGATGGTCAGGGGACCAAGAAGTCTAGTGCCTGATCCTGTGAGATAGAGAATCCTTGAAATGGGATGGTCAGAGGGCTGATAGGCCTAGTTTCTGAGCCTATGATAGGAAGAGCTATGTGCACATAGGCGGATATTGTGATTATGATATTGTATGTTAAACATCTATCGTATGTGTAGGTGGATTTCGTGAAAGCTTCATGTTTCGTTGGAGGTTCGCTTGGGAACCTCATAATTGTAATTGTGGAAGATTTGTATTTGTGTTACCACTCACTGAGCTTTGTAAAAGCTCATGGTTTGTCTCTATGTTTTTCTTGCAGGTAGCTGACGAGTCCAGGTTACGGTGTTGGTCAAGGTCTGCGACAAGTTTAGAAATAGTTGTAAATGAGATTGGTTACCAGGATAGGGTTTCCATGTTTTTATAAATTTGAATTTGTAAACTAGTTTCTAATAAAAGCATGTAATATTTTCTGCTGCATACATAATGAAAGAAACTAGTAGATTAGCCAAAGTATTAACAGTTAATATCAGCCTCACCTCGGGCTTAGGAGTGCGGGCTCGGGGCGAGGTGTGACAACTGGTATAAACTTTAGGGGCAAAATCAATAACATTAGGGGCAAAAAAAAAGTCAAATCACCTATTAGAAATTATTTAAAATTTTAAATTCTCCGAACAAACTTGGAATTGTTTATTAAATTAATCAAAATCCATGCTTAATAAATACTTTGTACTTTGTCCTCTAATCCAGGTTATTACTTTGGATTACAAGTTGGTCAGAAAATATTTATTTTTAAGGATGAATAAATAATGGATTAAACTAAGGAATAAGTTATCAGTGGAATATAGAGAAGAAGTATCCCAGTTTTTAGATATGGCAAAGTTTCATGTTAATGATTCCAAACGAATAAGATGTCCATACAAGAATTGTATGAATTTAGTTTGGGAAAAAATAGATATGGTGGAACGACATCTATTAACATATGGAATATCTCCCTCATACTATGAATGGGTATATCATGGAGAGCCAGTAAACTTATCAAGAGGTTTTGAAAGTCATACAACTCATTCAATACAGAATGTTGAAGTAGATAGTATAGAGGGTAATGTTGTCAAAGAAAATGAGATGTTGAATCTAATAAACGATCTACAAGTTCCAATTGAAAACAAAGATGCAAATGAAGAAGGGATTGAGAATGAAATGTCCTCTAATGGTCAAGAAAGAGATACCACAAATTTTCGAGGATTTAATGACCGGAGCACATTATGAATTATACCCTGGTTTTTAGTAATTTTCGTCCTTGAACTTTTTAGTGAAGTTGATGCATATCAAAGTTCTCAATGGCTGGAGTAACAAATCGTTTGACATGTTGCTGGAATTGTTAAAAGCAGCATTTCCAACTAGCACCGCTATACCTACTTCCTTTTATGAAGCCAAACGAAAATTGCGTGATTTAGGCCTAGGTTATGAGTCTATTCATGCGTGCAAATATGATTGTGTATTGTATTGGAAAGAATTTTCATATTTGCAACAATGCCCCATTTGTGGTGAGTCTTGGTACAAGTTAATGATGGTAAGAGTAAAAAAATACCACATGAGATATTGCGTCATTTTCCATTGATACCGAGATTAAAACGATTGTTTACAACAAAAGAAGGTGCTTTTGATATGAGATGGCATAAAAATAAGCGAGTTGAAATGGAGGATATATTGCAACATCCAGCTGATGCAGAGGGGTAAAAACATTTCGATCGTGAATTTCCTCATTTCGCTTTAGATCCCCGAAATGTTCGTTTGGGATTAGCTTTAGATGGGTTCAATCCATTTGGAAATATGAGTACTTCTTATAGTATGTAGCCTATGGTGATAATTTCTTATAATTTGCCCCCTTGGAAATGCATGAAGGAAACAAACTTTTTCATGTATTTGCTCATACCTGGTCCAAAATCTCCTGGAAAGGAAATTGATGTTTACTTTCAACCGTTGATTGAATAGTTGAAAGAGTTATGGACAATTGGTGTGTGAACTTATGATTCTGTTACTGGTGAGTTTTTTCAACTATATGCTACCTTATTATGGAGTATTAATGACTTCCCTGCATAAGGTGACCTATCTGGGTGGAGTACAAAAGGTTATCAAGCATGTCCAATATGCAAAGAAGATAATTCATCCTTCGGGATAAGAGGAAAAATATCATTTATGGGACATCGACGTTATCTTTCAAAGAATCATAGTTGGGGTCGAAGTAGGCAACATGATGGAAAAGTTGAACGTAGACGTCCTCCAGTCGTAATGAATGGAGAAGAGATCTTACAACAAATAAATACGTTAAACTTTTATGTGCTTAGCAAACATCCATCTAAGCAAGATAAAAAAAGAAAACGAATTCTAAACTGGACTAAGAAAAGTATTTTTTTTCCAACTTCCATATTGGTTCAGACTATTGTTACGACATAAATTGGATGTAATGCATACTGAAAAAAATATATGCGACAATTTGGTGGGAACATTGTTAAATATTGAAGGAAATACAAAGGATACAACGAACGCTCGATTAAACTTACAAAATTTGAAGATAAGAAAGAACCTACACTTGATACATGTCGATAACAGATTTGTAAAACCACATGCAGCGTACACATTAACTAATGGTGAACGGATTTCGTTTTGTAAGTATTTGAAATCAGTAAAATTTCCTGATGGATTTGTGTCTAACATATCACGATGTGTGAATGACAAAGATGGAAAAATACCAGGGTTGAAAACACACGACTGTTATGTGTTGCTTCACAGACTACTCTCTATTGGTATTCAAACATACCTGCCGAAGAACATATCCACTGCTATTGTTGAATTGTGTACATTCTTTCGTGGATTATGTGCAAAGACAATACGTGTAAGTGATTTGAACAGACTACAAGCAGACATCATAGTCATACTTTGTAAATTGGAGAAAATATTCTCGTCTGCCTTCTTCGATGTAATGGTACACCTTGCAGTTCATCTACCATATGAAACCAAAGTGGTGGGTCAGTTAGTTACAGTTGATGTATCCTATTGAAAGAAGTTTACGAACATTAAAACAATTTGTACGGAACAAAGCATGTCCCGAGGGGTCTATAGCGGAAGCATATGCAATGAGTGAATCATGGAACTTCTGCTCGCGATATCTAAGTGGGATTGAAACGAGATTCAATAGAGATGAACGAAATGATGATAACATTCCTGATCATTAGAGTCAATTGTAGACTAAGAGTCACGAACATCATATATGCTAAGTCTTCCTTCATTCTTTTGTAGCCTCATTTCATACTTGATCTATCCAGTTAACGACTTAACCATTTTATAGAACATCAAATGTGAAACTCTTTCAAATAATTTAGAGCAGATTTGCACAGACATTACAGGATATGTGGAGATCATCAGTAAGCACGTGCCAACTTGCCTAATTGGCTTAAAAATAGACCAGAAGATTGGTATTTTTTGTGTGACCACTTAAAGAGTGAAGCATTTCAAGCTAAAATAATTTGGGATGTGTATCATTTACTGCATTTACTATTATAGAATATTTTTATTTTTATTTTTTGTTGAAATGTAGGAAATGTCAGAGACAAATAGGAAGAATAGAGAGAAATTACCGTTCGATCACGTAGACGAATCGAAGTCATTCCTATAAATTCAGGCAGAGTTGCATGCAAAAGAAGGTCGAGAAATAGAACATGTTGACCTATTTAGGGAAACACACTCTAAAGGTGGCAAGTTCATGAACGAGGCAGCTGAAAATGCACATGTAATATTTTTTGTTTTACTTCCATGTTTTTTTCATTTCTAACTTCAGTCGCTCGTACTTACACATTTAATTAATATGTCTAGAATCAAATGTTAGAATTACAATCCAACCCCACTTCAGAAGGTTCTCAACCACTAACAGGGGATGAAATCTATGAGACGATTTTGGGTAGACGACCTGGATATTCAAAAGGCTTAGGTTGGGGCCCTAAACCTAAGTCAAGAAGGGGTAGAAGATCATCGAATTCGTCATCTACTCAAGCAACAGAGAGGGAAATGAAGGAATTGAGAGCCGATTTCGAACAGTCTCAGTCAAGGATTAAGGAACTTGAAGACGTTCAGAAACAAATGAAAGAGGATCATACAAGACAAATGGAAGAAATGAAAAAAAAAAAGATTGAAGACATGATCTGATCATAGAGAGGATGCCCATCGAATTAAGTATGATTACTACATTATTTAGTTGTCTAATATGTTGTTATCCTGCTGTGGTAGCAAAGTAGTTATGTCTTAGTAGTTTTATGATAAAGAATTGTTGGTTATCCTGTAGTTATGGTAGCCAAAGAACTGGATTTTGATGTGCTTTTTGTCGTTTTATCATTTTATCGTTTTTATGTGTTCATGAATGTTTATGAATTTGTAGGTTTTTGTATGTCTTTTGATGTTCGGGAGGTTTCATGCTTATCGTGGGGGATGGGTAGAGTTTGATTATACTCGTTTTGTCGTTGAACTTGGAGTTTTTGTGTGTTTATGAATGTTTATGAAGTTCTAATATGTTGTGGAGGGTGGGTTGAGATTTGGTTTAGATTGTTTTGAGAAGAAAGTTTAAGTTTTATGTGTATTCGTTCTTTTTATGAAGTTTGAATATATTGTGGGGGTGTGTAGAGTTCGGTTATAATCATTTTGGAGTTGAATTTGTAGGTTTTTGTGTGTTTTTTTATGTTCGGGAGGTTTCATGTTTGTCGTGGGGGGTGTGTGGAGTTTGATTATACTCATTTTGTCATTGAACTTGGAGTTTTTGTGTGTTTATGAATGTTTATGAAGTTTTAATGTATTGTGTGGGGTGGGTCAAGATTGGTTTAGATTGTTTTAGGAAGAAAGATTGAGTTTTATGTGTGTTTGCTCTTGTTTATGAAGTTTGAATATGTTGTGAGGGTGCGTAGAGTTTGGTTGTAATCGTTTTGGAGTTGAATTTGTACGTTTTTGTGTGTTTTTTTATGTTCGGGGGGTTTCATGTTTGTTGTGGGGGGTGGGTAGAGTTTAATTATACTCGTTTTGTCGTTGAACTTGGAGTTTTTGTGTGTTTATGAATGTTTATGAAGTTCTAATGTGTTGTGGGGGTGAGTCGAGTTTGGTTATACTCGGTTTGTTGTTGAACTTGGAGTTTTTGTGTGTTTAATGAATGTTTATGAAGTTCTAATGTGTTTTGGGGGGTGGGTTTAGATTGGTTTAGATTGTTTTGGAGAGAAAGTTTTAGTTTTATGTGTGTTCGTTCCTATTTATGAAGTTTGAATATGTTGTGGGGGGTGGGTTGAGATTGGTTTAGATTGTTTTGAGGAGAAAATTTGAGTTTTATGTGTGTTCGTTCTTGTTTATGAAGTTTTGTTTAGATTGTTTATTTATGAAGTTTGGTTGGACGATTATGACATTTGTGGGTGTTTTGTTTATGAAGTTTTAACGTGTTGTTGATGTTTAAAGATTATGACATTTGAATGTTTTTGTTTTATTGTAGGATGTTGTTCGGAGATGAGGTTGGACGATTGTTCAAGATGTTGTGTTCCAGACGTTGTTTTCTTTTTTGTATTTATTGACATTGTTTTCATTTTATTTCTTCTATGTATTTATGAAAACAAATTTCTTTTATTTAGTATCAAATTTGTTTTATTTTAGGATTTTGTAACTTTTCATTTATTTGTTTTAGTATGGACTTCATTTTCTTTGTTTTATTTATTATGTGAATCTGTTTGAGTTGGTTAATTATGTTTTACAAGTTATTTAGATCAAATTTAAAAAAATTATAAATTATAAATTAAAAAAATTTAAAAGACAATATTTAATTAATGAAGGAACTCCCCATGCATATTTTACTACATTGGGAGTTCCTGTAACTCTCGACAAATAAAACAACTTGTCGGGAGTTCTCGAACTCCCGAAGCATGAAACAAACCGTCGGGAGTTAGTCAAAGATCTCCCGATGCATTTATAGGGCGTCGGGAGTTCCGACGCCTTGTTTCATGCATCAAGAGTTCCTCTCCCGATGGATTTTTCTTACCACACTCCCAACGATCCATTATTTGTCGGGAGAGGTTCTCCCGACGCATTTTCCACCCTTTCCTAACGAATTGTGGCATCGAGAGAAGTGTGATTTCTTATAGTGTAAGTTCAAAACACACCCTCCCCCATAGATAAGATAAAAAAAAAAATTTCATCGTCCAACATCTTTAGATGCTTTTGACTCACTTTATTATGTCCTTCTGTAGGAATTAGGAAGCTCTTTTAAAAATACAAGTTGGCAAGTTTGACATTTAGATCAATGAGTATATTAGCATCAGACCCCAACAAATTAAAGGTAGGTCCAAGCTCTCTCCTTACAATTTTTCGTGTTTGTCTTAAAGAAGAAGATCCTAATTGTGTTGTATATGGATTCTTTTTCGCTATAAAAACCATCTGCAGGGTAATCATCACAATTCAAACCTATTATTAAACAAAATTCTCTGAGATCAAATTCTAAAATGTGTGCTTTTATATTAAAGGCCAATATGTTTTGTTGTGTAGTCGTACATTGTCTTCTAATCAGGTGTGATATGAGTTAAATCGGCACCCTTTTCATTTTCATATCTAAGAAGTGACCAAAAGGAACTTCCCTAAATAGTTGGAGTGATAGTTTATCTAAAGTCCCCATGTCAGATAAGACTTCTAATGTTATGAAGAAACTCACTTTCAAAGGGGTTATCCATTCACTTTCAGGAACTATTAATACATTTTCTGTTTATATAACAACATAAATATAAGAAAAAAACAACTACAAAAGTATAAATTTGTAAAATATCATTAGATTGTGGACCTTGAGATGTTGATGTAGATCCTTCCAATAATTTTCTATTTTCTTTCTCCATTTATACTAAAAACAAACAACAATATCACTTTATAGAATCATTACTTTCATATCACTGATAGTAGACTATTAGGTATATCATTTAAAGATGATATCAATGATATCCTTCTAATGTTATATACTTTCAGTGATAATACCAGTGATAGATAATATTAGTGAGAACAATAAATGAGTATCACTGATAGTAGATATCAATAATATAAATAGATAACATAATTAAACAATCAGCAAAGCACATATTCTATCAGTATTACCAATTGATAGCCCTAATTAGATAATAGGAAAACAATGATATCAATGAATCACTAATGATATCCAACTAATGATATCAAGTTGTAGTATAGAAAGCATATTTATCACCTTCATACTATAGGAAAAGGAGATAAATCCATCAACAAACTTTAGATAGGAAATAGAGATAGTAGATTTCAGTGATAATCTATCAGTAATATACTTCAATATCCATAGCAATGTAATAAGACTATCACTTATGTTGCTATCAATGTATGAGGCTATGACTCATGTTGCTATCAAGTTTTTCCAGTTTACATACAATATATTGAATACTAGAAAGCCTAAAATAGCTTACTATCAACAAACTACCAACATACTATCATTACAAGGCAGGAACAACATACATAATAAACATAGTTGTCATTACTTGCAAACGAAAATAGCAATCAAACACGGTACAATGAACTTCACAAGATCAACTTTTGTTCAGAAAGAAAAGCTTTCACAGTGATCAAAATGTGGAATAAAACTTGTGAAACACTTAATGCATTAAAAGAATCACCAAATATTAATCAAATAAAATAGACCGAGAGGATGTAAATTGAAATTGAAGCAATAAAATTGTGGGTTGTGATTAAAATTGAAGGTTTGGTAGAATAAGAATCAGTGTTCACTGCATCTCACCAACTAATCCACTTAATACAAAATGAATCTCTGAAAATCTCTAAAAAAAAATGGAGAATGTATATAGCCCTAATTTGAAGAAAATCAATGAACTATCAACAACATATCGACAAATATCATTTGAAATCGAAATAAAAACTACTCACACTGATTTTAGGACTTTGGAAGAGGAATTGACAGGAATAGACGATGACCAAAGAATCAAAATCACTACTATCAACAGAAGAAGAACGATACCCTAAATCAGTGAGATGGTTTCAAAGGATGGCTATCAGTGACAAAGAGACAAAGAATCGGAGAAGAAGAGACGAAAAAGAAGAGTCGAAGAAGAGAAAAAGGCATACCTTTTGAATTTTGGAGTGAAATCGAAGGGAAGACGAACAATCGCACGGTTTCAAAGGATGACCATCAGTGATTGTGGGTGTTATTGGTTGCATGGTTTGAGATGAGCTTTTTTGAAAATGGGTTAGATCGTGGATATCTTTTTTAGTTTCTTTAGATATTTGGGCCTAAATTTGTACTATATTTACAATTTTTTTTTATTTTTATAAACTCTAATATTTATTGACTGATGGCTATCTATACAAGCAATCTATATTTTATCATATTTTCATTGACGTCTTAATTAGTATCGATATTTGGACAAAGACTTAAAAGAAAAGATATTTTGTAATGAAAGTGAAACGACGTCGTAAGTAAGGATAGATCTAAGGGCTGAGGAATGAAGAAGAGTCCGGGAGATGGCCCGCCCATCTCTGGCAATGGCAATTCCCGAGTTGACTCACTGGTCTCTCTCGTCTCGTCTCGTCTCTGTGTTTGCTGAGCCAACCCTATTGCTTCTCTTTCTTCCTTCCTTCCTTCTTCTTCTTTACCAATTCCCGTTCCCTCACGCTTTCTCCTTTTCCCTTCCTTCTGCCCCTTTTTCGTCTTTTCCCCTCATCTTCTTCTTCTTCTTCTTCTTCCTCTTCCCAATCCGACGTTCCTTCTCCCTCCACGTCATCATCGTCTTCTTCAATCCTTTTCCACCTGCTCTTCTTCTCCCCTTAACCACAGTTTATATTTAACCCTACCCCCTTTTTCCTTTTAGGGTTTCCATTGCTTTTCCTTTTCATGTTTTCCCGATTTCCCTTCTGGGTTTTGCTTCGAGCCTTGCGATTTCCGCTATATGCTTATCTGGGTTTCCTCTACAGCTTAATCTGAGGTATTATTTGTTGTTTTTGCTTCGATGTTGTTGAATTTGATATGTATATGTCCTTTTTTTTCTTTTTAATTGTTGGATTTTCGTTTTGGTTTTGGGTGAATGTTGATATTAAATTTGGTGTTTTTGGGGTGTTGTAGGGTCTAGGTTGAGTTGGGTATGTTTCGCTTTGGAGTTCTTGGAATTTGGTAGTCGGTGGAGTTGATTTGGTTTTTGTTCTGAGTTGCATTGGGATTGATTTGGGTTTTGTATTCCATGGCTATTGAGAAGAACAATTTTAAGGTTTCGAGGTTGGACTATGAGTTTTCACCTGGGAGTAAGAAGAGTATTTCCAGTGATGAGGATGAGCTTCAAAGACGTACCTCTGCTGTGGAGTCTGATGATGACGACGATGAGTTTGATGATGCAGATTCTGGGGCAGGGTCTGATGATTATGATTCGCTGGAATGGGCAGAGACTGGAGTGGAATTTTGTCACGTTGATAATCAGACTTGTAGTATTCCTCTCGAGTTGTATGATCTTCCGGGTTTGGAAGATATATTGTCAGTCGATGTATGGAATGAATGTCTAAGTGATGAAGAGCGGTTTAGCCTCTCTAAGTATCTCCCAGATATGGACCAAGAGACTTTTATGCTCACGCTAAAAGAGCTTTTTACAGGTAGTAACTTCCATTTTGGAAGCCCTATAAAGATGTTATTTAGCATGTTGAAGGGGGGATTATGTGAGCCAAGAGTTGCCCTTTACCGTCATGGACTGAAATTTTTCCAGAGGCGGCAACATTATCATCTTCTGAGGAAGCATCAGAACAATATGGTTAGCAGCCTTTGCCAGATGAGAGATGCTTGGCTTAACTGTAGAGGATACAGCATGGATGAGAGGCTCCGTGTCCTAAATCTTATGCGAAGTCAAAAAAGTTTCCATGATGAGAGGGCTGAAGGCTTAGAAACTGACTCGTCAGATAGAATCTCAGGTGAGGGGTTCCATCGAAGGTTCAAGGACAAGATAATGGCTTCTAAAATGCCCAACTTTTCTTCATATAATGCAAGTTCCAATTTAGATTTTCCTTCAGGGGGTCGGTTGACTAATCTTGAAGCACTAGAATATGGAAAACAGAATTCCAAGGGTACATTTAAGTTGGCTGGATCCAAGTTTCCTTCTTTAGTGGAACCCATGGTCCGCCTTCCTTCAGCTTATAATGATTTGGATATTAACTCAAGGCCGTATGGATCAATAGGTGATCTCCCTCAACTGAGAAAGGTAGGTGGATATGATTCAGGCCCAATGCTTAGGATAAGGGATGAGACAAGGATTGGTGATGCTAATGAAGAAACAACCTACAGAAAGGGTACCCCACGGGATCGAAAGACCTCATTTGGTGGTGGAATGGATAAGGGGGTTCTAGAAGCTGGTAAGAGATATGAGGCTTTGAGTGGTAACATTTTTGACAATTTCATTGGACTTCCGTTGTCATCAAAAGGTGATTTGTATGGAAAGAACAAGAATTTGTTTCCAAAGAGGGGTGTTGTGGCTGAAAAGCCCACCAGCATGAGGACATCCTACAATCCTTCCAAAAAAACCAAATTGCCTGAAAATTCTCAGTTAATTGGGGATCAAACCAAGTCTACAAAGGGCGGCATTTCTCAGGTCCCACGTAAAGGTACTAAAGTTGACCCTGAAGATCTTGCCAGTTCACTCCAACATACCAAGATTCAAGGGAAGTCTTCTGGTATGGATCCACTGTTTAAAAATACTGACTGGAACATTAGGGGAAAGAAATGGAAGACTGGTATGGAGCCTAGTGATCTTAGTTATGGAGCATATAGATCTCCCTCACCTCAGGTAAATGAGGGACATCTGCTCTCTGAATTAAGAGCGAAACCTTCAAAAAAGAAAACTAAAGGAAGATTTGTCCAGAAAGGGGGATCAGACCCTGCTTCCTCCAAAGGAAACAAAAAGTTCATTAGAGGTGAAGAAACAGAATCAGACTCATCTGAGCAGTTTGAAGATGATGAGGATAGCAATCCTTTATTGAGGAGTAAGTTGGCCTATCCCAGTGTAATGGAAATTTCACAGTCTTCATTGTTGAATTCTGGCTTAGATCCTAAAAAGGTCAAGTATGTCAAGAAAGATATTAAGGAGCACACTGGTAGTCTTGATCCACTATCATACTCCAAAAAGATTGTTAATAAATCTCCTCAGCATGGATATGCCTTTAGTGGAGTTAACAGTATGAAAACAAGGCAGGGAAAGATTCAAGACTCTGGTTCTTTCCAAGAGCTATCCTCCAAAGTGTCAGAAAAGAGCTTCCTCCCAGTTTTGGATACATTCAGTGATGATGATGATGATGGGAAGAAAAATTCCAAAATGTTCAATAATGGCCAGTTGCAAAAAGAACCTAGCAAAAGGTCACGTAAATCCTCATCTAAGGTCCTCACTACCGAGGGAAAACAGAAAGGCAGGGGCAACCTTGATCTTTCTGTGCAGTCAAGAAATCTGCCCGATTATGCTGTTGATGAAGAAGATGATACCCATGAGATTAGATTATTTGAAGATGATTATGGAGCTGATAGATTTCCACAGGCAGGTCTGCAAAGTGAGTCATTTATGGGCATTTCCGGTGAAAGACCTGATGGTCCTTTACTAGGATGTAACTCAGTAAAGAAGAAAAGGAAGGTGAAAGCGGACGTGACAGAAATGGATAGAAAGGATGAAGGTGAATTGCAGAGCGACACCCTCCAACAAATTAAAGATTCCACTTCATCGAAGAAAAAGACAAAGAAGAGGCAGAAGGCTGACAGTTATAGTTCTGATGTGGGAACAACTGAACCTCCTGCTATAGAAACGGTGGCAGTGGATATGGAGCAGGAAACAAAGCCTCAGAGAAATTCGTTCCCATTGATTACACCTACAGTTCACACTGGATTTTCATTCTCGATCATGCATCTTCTTTCTGCAGTTCGCTTGGCCATGATTACTCCACTTCCAGAAGATATGTTAGAACCCATAAAGGAGAAGAAGAAAAGGCATGAGGGTGACATCACGGTAGATCTTTCTCATGATAACAAGGCAGATGTGAATAACGTAGAACAGGCTGAGGAAGTAAATGTTCCTTCGCTAACAGTTCAAGATATAGTAGATCGCGTGAAATCTAACCCTGGGGATCCTAGCATTCTTGAGACGCAAGAACCACTTCTGGATTTGGTGAGAGGGGTTCTGAAGATATTTTCATCAAAAACAGCGCCTTTAGGAGCTAAGGGCTGGAAGATGCTAGCAGTTTATGAAAAATCAACGAAAACATGGTCATGGATTGGCCCAGTTTCTCGAAGTTCAACAGATTATGAGGCCATTGAAGAGGTGACGTCACCTGAAGCTTGGGGTCTTCCCCACAAGATGCTTGTTAAGTTGGTTGACTCATTTGCCAATTGGCTTAAAAGTGGCCAAGAAACTCTTCAACTAATAGGAAGTCTTCCAGCTCCTCCTGCCTCGTTAATTCATTTCAATGTTGATGAGAAAGAAAGGTTTAGAGACTTGAGGGCTCAGAAGAGTCTTAATACTATTAGCTCCAGTACTGAAGAGGTGAGGGACTATTTTCGTCGAGAAGAAATTCTTAGGTACTCAATTCCTGATCGTGCTTTCTCCTACACGGCAGCCGATGGTAAAAAATCCATTGTTGCTCCCTTGAGAAGGTGTGGCGGTAAGCCTACTTCTAAGGCACGGGATCATTTCATGCTAAAGAAAGATCGCCCTCCACATGTCACAATTCTTTGTCTTGTGAGAGATGCTGCTGCACGATTGCCAGGAAGCATTGGGACCAGAGCAGATGTGTGTACGTTGATAAGAGATTCACAATATGTTGTGGAAGATGTATCTGATGCACAAGTTAATCAAGTTGTGAGTGGTGCATTGGACAGATTGCATTATGAACGTGATCCTTGTGTGCAATTTGATGGTGAAAGAAAACTGTGGGTTTATTTGCATAGAGAACGTGAAGAAGAAGATTTTGAGGACGATGGTACATCATCTACTAAGAAATGGAAGAGGCCTAAAAAAGATGTGATTGAGCAATCATCTAATCGTGGACTTGTGACAGTAGCTTACCATGCATCTGGAGAACAATCTGGATATGACATTTGCTCTGATCTCAACACAGAACCCCCGTGTATTGATGATGTTAAAGGAATGGAACAAATTTATGGTGATGCGAGGCAAAATCTGGAGCATGACATGGAGAACAATCATGAATCTGATCATGATGAGATGTGTCCAGGTTCACAGATTATGAAGGCTTCTAATCCTATGGAAGAGACCAGATTGATATGCCAAGAAAATTCCACCAATGAAGATTTTGACGATGAAGCGTTTGGGAGGGAACGGCCGGTCGGATTCCTAAGTGCGAGCATATCATAATGAGTACTGCAGGTAGTTGTCAGACTGGCGTTAACTTTTTGAATTTGGATGCCGTCCCTGTATGAATTGGGGCGTCTTTACTATTGAAATGTTTTGGATTGAATATTTTGCCTTCCTTCTACTTGTTATAAGTTGTTCTATTAGTCTGTGACTGTGTATCTCTTTTTAGTTCTCTAATTTGAGATATTTAAGGTAAATTTTGTAAATTATCAAAATAAAAAGGAGAAAGTATACATTGTGAAGTTGTAAATAATTCAAATAATCTCTGCATGGATCCATTCTTTTTTTATGCATGCTTCCCACGAGCATCTCAGTGCCATCACTTTCATCCGCTATAATAACTAGATCTGTTTAGCTGGAATTCAGTTTCCTGACATAGTTAAACTATAGTTTTGCTATTTTCTTTTTGAATTATTCATTGATTTACTGCTTACAAGTGATTTTTACTGTCTTTCAATTTTCGGGGGCGTCCAATAAAATTGGAACGAGACTATAAAGGGCTGTTGATCAAATTTGTTGTTTAAGTAGTGTCAAAATGCGAGACGACTTATTTTCATTGGTGCTACTTTGAATTTTGAACCTTTAATTAATGGCCAAGAACATGTTCTGGAACGTGAATTGCCAGAAAAGATATGTTCTTAACTTCTCATGGGTTTGAGCATGGAGTGGCATTAAGCTTCTTATCTTGTTAAGCGGACAGAAAATATTTTGATTATGGAAAAGGTTCTATTCTGATAAAAAAAAGAGTATTTCCCAATGAGTTAGATGGATATTAAAAGTTGCAACCTGTACATTGTGCACTGAATATGCTTACTATTTGATGTTGTATGGGTCCAACTTCCAACTACTAACAAAGTTTCAACTTGTTTTTATCTTCTGCAGAGCTAATTTGTGTTGTTTCGATGAGGCTCATGACAGATTGAAGGGGCATTATTTTTGCATTTTACAAGTGTATATTGATTTGCCCTGGTGCACATAGAATAGAGACATGCATCTAAAGCTTTGAGGGCCTTGACAATGTCATAGCACAGGTAGATATTTTGTTCACTTGTAGATTAGTTACAAATTTACTTCTTTTTTCCCCCCGAAGTGTAAATGAGAAAACGGGCCAATTTCATAAATTTGGTTGGTCATCTACATATTTTATTAATTAGATGTAGAAAAAGAATTTTTTCCCCATGTTTGGTTGATTTGAAGCTGCAAAATGAAAGATCAGAAGCTGTAGATTCTCATCCGCCAGCCATACATAAGTAAACATGAAAGGACAGAGAGATCAAAGTCAAGTTAGTGTCGGTTTGGAATGACCTTTTAGGTGCTTAAAAAGTGTTTTAAGCACCTAAAAGGTCATTCCAAACAGGCTCTTAAACAGGTACGAAAAGCTCGTTTCTTGTTACTTATGACCTATAGGTGCATGACTTTATTTTCTCTGTTTTGATGAGATGGAAAGAATTTTGTAGGTTGGGTTCTTATGCTGCTATTGTATATTTGTTCCTCTAGAAAATGATCATCTTCCTTTTAAGACTTTATAGAGCTGTCTAAAGCATCCCAAGGCATCAAATGTGATGATAGATTTTTAGTTTTAAAATCATCTCCATAGTTGTGGCCTAGCCTGCAAGCTTTATATATTATTGTGTTTTCCCAGACCTTTTTGAAATAATTTGCAGTAGTTTTAAATTTTAAATAACTTTTTATTTTATATATTCATAAGAATAAATTATAAAAATATTATTTATAGTACAACAGCAGGGATGGAGATCGAACCTTCAACTTCTAAGAAGGAAGGTCATGTTAATTAAGGTTGAGCTAAGTTCACTTTGGTGGAAATACTTTTCAACTATAGTAAATTGCTATATATTTACCATTAATCCTTAAATCGAAGGAGAAGCTCTATTAGGAAGAAGCTAAATCATGTTGAAATTCAAAGAATTTGGAACAATGTTCTAGTTCTGAAACCACTTGGAACAAAGAGATCCTTTGTTCAAAATGGGTCCTCCATGAATGAAGGGCCAGTCATTCACGAAGGATAGCGGTGATGGTCGATGGAATAATTGATGGCCTAATTTATTTGAACCATTTTTCATGTTTCAGTTTCTAAAATGGTTCTTTTGAAACGTTCAAATAGACATCAAATTCATAAAACTTTACTTGATTATACTTACTGATATACAAGACCAAAACGAATGAGATTATTTCAAAATTCTTTCCCAGAACAGCTTTTCTATTCAAAAAAAGAAATAAAAATAGAAGGAACTTTTATTCTAAAAATTGGAAAGTGTTATTCAAAACACTAATGAACTCCATCTTCTCCATATTCCTTGATGGCATACATACTCGTAATAACAATAATAGTACACTATAATTTAAAAAAGAAAGTCTTGACTTCTCATCCAAAAAGTTAATTAACTTTGAAAAGCATTAGTTCTTGTCCTCCTTTTGATGATAAAGACTCTTTTAAATTATGCTCATTTGCCTTATCTTTATGGGCTTCAGACTCAAAAAAATATATATATATTCTTCAACTTGCTCTTTCTTTCACCTTTATTTGAAATTTGAACTCATAAACTTTGGTCATTTTTGGAAATGACCCTTTGATGTGGAAAACCCACACGGTTCCTCAACATCAAAGTTAAATTAAATCATACCCATTTATATAGGCATCTATTTTATATATGCCCTCTTGTTAAATCATGTTGAAAATACTTTATTTTTATTTTTTTTCATGAATGGTGATACGATAATATGGGCATCTCTAAAATTGCCTTTCGAACATATTAGTTGGAGGAGGAAATGAAGAAAGTTCTGTAAGGCTTTTCCTCAAAGAGGCCCCCATTGAAGTGGGTTTACTGTTGTTTTGAAAATTTGCTTATTTTCCAGCTTCGAATCCCAATTTCTTCACAAAGCAAAAGTTTCTTCTTTTTTCCCCTCATATTTTTATAGGTCATTGGGTCCTCCATTTTTGGGCACGACAACCCACCATCAAATTTTATTGTTCATGAGCATAATAAAAGGCCACATTTCTTTTTTCCTAATTTTAATATTCATTGAATGGAGAAAAATAAAAAGTTATTAAGAGTGAGGATTCTTGAGTTTGAGGAGATTCTTTCGTCCTTTTTTTTGGGGGGGGGGGGTAAAGGCGAAGGGTAAGTAGTTAAAGACCAACCATCGAACGAAACGTTAATCCTTCTTCTTCTTTTCTTTTCTTTTTTCTTTTTTTTTTTTTTTTTTTTTTTTTTTGGGGGTCAAATGCTCCATTTTTTGAAGTGATATAAATGTAGAAGTACGAGATATGATGGACCCACTTGCAAGATCCTTCTTTAGAGACTTCCTTTGACCAATATATAAATAGAGCAATAATTGCCTACATTCTAATTGTGCACATCTACTTACACATAATTTACATATATATATATATATATAAAAGAAAAAGAAAAAGTAAAAAGAATTGTCACGTGAAAAATTGTGATTGAATAATTGAGCGACTCACACAAAATAAACATGATATACTTAAGTATTTTCATATAAATATGTAATATTTTTCATATATATATATACACTTGGGCTATGCCCATTTGGTCTTTTTCTTTTCTCACTAGTTATTAACGTCGTTTTAATCATACACACATTCGGGCTATATACATATAGAGTGACGTTTAAAAATCAAAACAAAATTTGTGCTAAAGCATTTGTTTATGAGCTCCTCTATCATGTTTAACAAAAACGTGTTGTTAGGTAAAAAGAAGTCTTGTTAAAAGAGCTTCCACTAAATAATTTCCACGTAACTTAGTTAGAGATAAAGCATAAATCAATCATTGATTAGATTTCTTTTAATTAAACGAGTGGCCCTCATAGATTTAAATCTCTTACATCTAGGTCGAAGACATATCTTAATAGTTGAATTATGTGTTCAATCTCATGATTAGATTAAAAAAAAAAAGTACGACAATTTACATATAGCTAATTTTGGCAAGATTTTGTGGTTAAAATATCGTTGACCTTAACATAGCACCAGGTTTAAGGCACACTCGTACTCCGTTTAAGAAGTTGTAAGTTTGAACAGTTATCTACTTATTTGTGGAGATAATGTTTAAAGAAAAATAGTGACTATAATATCCTTACCCTTGATATAATATATATCTCAAATCACTTATTAATCATATTATTTTTTCTAATTGTAAAAAAAAAAAAAAAAAAAAAAGCTAATGATGTTTCAGTGTAATTATCTGTTAATAGCCATGAGATATGAGTTTAAAAAAGATCTATACAGTCTCTATAACTATTAGATACAAATTTTAAGTGTGTGCAAATTCTTTAATACAAATATAATAATATAAAATTGTCAACTACATTGCAACGATCAGGTCGAACAATCTGGACAAAATCGGTTCATATTTCTATAACCAACGGAGATTATTTTTCTAAAAAATAACAGTAAAAAAGTCAACGATTTTAAAAATTCGCTTTTTTCCAAAAAAAAAAATAAATAAAAAAAATAATTAAATAAATACGTGGCGTCATATTCCACGTCATCATCCGAACTCGCATGGTAGTATAAGTAGTCCCTCAATGCCGCATTTGTATTCTCCAAACTCTCTCGAGTTCCTCTTCCCCCCCCCCCCTCTCTCTCTCTCTCTCTCTCACGCGCCTTCTAATCGGAACCCTTTCGTATTGTCACGCGCCGCCGTCCCTCCACATGGCCTTTTCCCCATTTCTCTCCGCCGCCTCACATTCCTCCGCCGACCTCGCAGGCGTTGATTTTGACTGGTTGCCCGATTCTTCCATCAACAAGCTTTGGAACTCTGAATTTTCCGACAGTTGTGGCGACGGTTCACCGACTTCTCCGCCGCAATCCCTAACAATCCGTCCATCAAATAACAATTTTTTATTACACCAATCTTTTCCCCACCTTGATCCTTCTCTCCAATCCAATGATTTATTTCTTCAACGCACCTTTTCTTCCTCGTCACCACCGCCCTCCGCCTCAGCCCCCACCGCCGCCAATAGACTTATCAACAGGCCGCTATTCCCCGCCGGCGATTTTCAGGTGAGGCTTATAAGAATTACCAAAAACAAAATTAATCAGGGTAATTATCATTCTTATTACAATAAATTATTCGGTGAAACAAATGGTTAAACATTTGAAGATCGGAGAAAACGTCGTCATAATGTGATGATCATATCAAATAAATTTCCATTCGATATAGATTAAAATTTAGTTTACTATTAATAGGACAATCGTAACTAACCTGGCAATCACATTGAATAATCTTGATATGATTAAATTCAAAATTGTTAGTCATTAAAATAATTTATCTAATTAATGAAAGCTACTACAATCATGTTCAACTTCCATGCAAAGGATGATTAAAATATTTGGCTTTTCATGATTCCAAAGAGTTTGCTTTGTTTTAATATAATTCTTTTGGCAAATTAAAAAAGTATTATGGCATTTAGAATTATACACTTAAACTTTTTATGATAAAAATTGAGTCTTTAGGTTTACACAAATAATATTAAAATTAAACTCTTAAACTAATATAATTGTTGAAACGATGATACATTGATAAATTTGAGGGTTTAATTTTAACATTTATATAAGTTGAGGGGTCAATTTTTACCAATGAAAATTTGAAGATGTAATTAGAATTACCACCATACTTCAAGGGTGAATTTTGCAAAAATGTCCTATTTATTTTTTTAAAAAAGGGGTATTGGGTATAATATTTGAGTGAATGGCATTAAAAGTAACATATTATAGTATTAATTTTTATAAGACTAATTTGCACCTATTTCCATGTATCTCATGTATCTCTTAACTGAATAGAACAAAAGTTTACCATGTGACAAATATTAATTGGATAACGGTGGATTACAGAAAGCTTGAAATGCAGCCAAATATATTTTTTATTATTAAATTGTGTTTGAATAATTATTAATGAGTTTGAGAAATGGGAATGGCAGAGGAATAATCAGAGAGCAGAGAGTCCAGTTTCATGTGAAAGTAGCATCACCATTGAAGGGATGAGCAGAGCATGTAGGTATAGCCCAGAAGAGAAGAAGGAAAGAATTGAAAGATATAGGACCAAAAGAAACCAGAGGAACTTCAACAAGAAGATTAAGGTTTCATATATTTATTTTTTAGCTTTCTTTCTCATATTCTTCTTTATCTACTTGAAATTTTAATGGATTAATTCTGTAGAATAAATAATTTCACCTCTTATTCTACCTACATGTTATTTCGTAGATTCTAGATGCCAACAACTATCAAGTTATAAAATTATAATAATTCAAAATAATATAATTGCATTAGATTTACATTTATCTATGGTTAAATTACAAATTTGGTCTATGTGGTTTGAAGAATATCATAATTTAGTCCCTATGATTTAAAAAAGTTAGAATTTAATCTCTACGCTTCAATAAAACTTCCTATATAACTTTATGGTTTGATTTTATAATAAGGATCTTATCAAACCCTAAGGACTAAATTCTAATTTTCTTCAAATTATAGGGACAAAATTTACAATTTAACTTTTTATGTGTAGCTATCTGTTATTTCAATTTCATCTTGATCTTTTTGCTTCTGTCACATCTAATTTATAAGAAACTCCAAAGTACCCTTTTATTCTCTCTCTTTCTCATTTTAAAAGGCTGAAAGGTCAATTCAATATTTAGAAGAGGGTAACAATGGAAAAGACAGATTTTAAAACCATCCCAAAATGGGTCCAAAAGCCAATTAAACAACGTTTCATTCAATGAAAAATCATAGGGCAATCAATCCTCTTCATGTCTTCTCAATAGATGTGATTTTTTCTTTAGGTCCTATTTATAATAATATTGATTGAGATACTTTTTAATTCTAATTAAGTAAATGAATCTCTTTTTGTAGATTATACTCACTAATATTATTTGGGTGTGGTTAAAGTATGCTTGTAGGAAGTCGTTGGCAGATAGTCGACCACGAATCAGAGGACGATTTGCAAGGTACAACGATGATGTAGTAAAGAATTATCCAATGCAATGGAGTCATGGGCAAGAAGAAGAACAAGAAGCAAATAATTGCGGTGATAATTGGATCAAGTATTTCATCGATGCATATTCCACGAACCTTATTCCATAAATCTCACACAACAACTAATAATGTAGTTTTAGTACTCAAGTTGCATTCGGCCTCTTCCATTTTGACCTGCCTCTCAATTACGTGAGAATTATATATTTACTTATTATAGCTTCTTCTCTTTCTTTTCCCTCTTCACATGTATGGAAAATTTAAAGTTAGTATAAAATATAATTGTAATAATAATGATGAAGAGAATGTTGTTGTTTGGGTTGTGAATATGAGGATTGAGGGTTTTCTTTTTAAATATTTAATAAATAATGGAACTCTTTTTCATCTTTTAGTGAAAAGGATATGACACTGATTGGTGTGAACAGAGAGAGGGGGGCCATTGTTGGAATTGATTCGAGCTGTGTTTGAGTGCTGAGGGATAAACGCCAAGATAAGTCAAAAAGGTAAAAGAATTTGAGTCATTGTCATTCAGAAAGAGAACAACAAAATGGATTGCAACTTAGTTTGGTGACAGTCGCAATCTTCAGAATCTAACCCTCATTCCATATTCCATAAGCCCTTCAACAATAGCTTATTCATCACACCATTCCATTCCACAAACTCATTAAGAATAAAAAGAAACAGAACTTTTATCACATTAGAACTTACTTTAAAAATACTTAAAAACACTTTCAAAAGAGGTTCTTGATTAGTGTTTTCATTAAAAGAATGTACTTAAGAGTACTCGTTGTCCTTCTAACTATATATCTCGATAATAACCTAAATGGACTAAATGTTAGTGGACTATGAAAGGAAATAAATGCATTGACCAATATGAGCATAGCTCACTAATAATTGACATGCACCCATTTCTTCGATATCCAAGGTTCAACTCTTCTACTTCCACTTATTTGTGTGTTAAAAGAAAGAGTAATATTTGAGTATATTCTAGACTGCACTCATTTTTTTTGTCACATGATATATTATAGTTGGACAATTGGGTGAGTTGCAAAAAGATAGCTGCAACATAAAAGACATAATTTTTTTAAAAAAAAAAAATTATTAAAAAAAAATTGCAACCAATAAAGTGCCAGCAGTGAGGAAGATTCATGAAATCCCAAGCCTATAAATGGATACTGGTGGACCAATTGGTTGCTTGTTCATTGGACTGATAATGAGCTCAAATTTCTCTGACTTCGCCATGGTCTTTTCTTCTACAAATGCATTTTAAAAATTTGCAAGAATGGAGCTACGTATGCCCTTTAACTAAATCTAGTTCCAAATTATGTTAATTAAAGATAATACATATACTAACATAAATGGTTTAAAAGAATGGCTATTACTATAAAAGCATTCTTAAAAAAAAAAAAAAAAAAAAAAAAAAAAAAAAAAAAAAAAAAAATCTAAAGCTGTCTCACTTTACCAGATTTTTCCACCATAAGAGATGAGTTTTATGTGTACTTCAAGACAAAATGATGCTTTTAACTAATTAAGAGTAATTTTCAAATTTATAAAAGTATAGTAAAGACTCGTCATAATTATACTAGTTCCAAATTTACTAAAAACTATAATTGAACAATCTTCCTAAAGTAAAAAATTATACCAAAAAGAAAATGGGATAAAATGTGCTTCTATCCTAAATGGAATAATTAAAGTAGATTTGAACCTTACGGCATTCCGTCTAGTTCCTTTGTACTAACCGACCCATAATGGGAAGAGGGGTGAACTCGAATGAAATTTACTACTAAAAATTCTTTTGTGATAATGACACCACTAGATCCTGAATAAATAGAAACAGTTTAAATTTGAGTTCTCAAACATTGTTAACATATATTTCTTTTTCCAATTTTCTAAGAAACAACTCCAAAAGGCTCACATGTAAAAGTAAGTTACTGTCTAACCAATTACTATTCCAACCAAACGTTGTTAGTTTGATCCCTCACTCCCACTCTATTGTTGGACTAAAAAAATGGCCTTTGACCACTAGAAACCTTGACCAACGCAGCAGACTTCCTAAACAGGTCATTCACTTATTATCTAAACTTCACATAACACTCCCCTCTCATTTAACAACTAATTTAAATGGTGGTCTAGGAAACAAACAATCAAGTTCATATACTTTTTATAATCTTTATACTGAGTACTTGCCTAGATATTAAATGTCCAATGAATTCTCTAGCACCAAATATTCCAAAGCCCAGTGATAGACTAATAAAATTAGTCCAAATATGCATATACTAACTTGACCAAGACACTCAATAATTTTTGGGAAAAGAAATAAAGAAAGAAGATATTAGAAAAGTCCTATGACTTCTCTAGCATCAAATATTCTAAAACCCAGTGACAGACTAATAAAACTAGTCCAAATATGCATACATACTATGTTGGCCAAAACACTCAATAATGTTTTGGGGAAAAAAAAGGGATGGAAGACAGATGAAAACCTTTCGATACTTGATATCAAAAAGTAATTCATTTTGAGATTAATTGGTGCAAAATGCATACTCAAGTATTATAAACAGGATGGAACGATATCGACCAAGAAAAATAGAACCGCAGAAAAAATAACTGCTAGCATTTAGTTTTGAGGACCTTCTTGAAGGCTAGCTGATTGATTGAACGCTTGAATGGAAGCAATAGCGCTGGGTGATGTCTCCTCCGTTTTGATCGATATTTTTCTGTACTTGTTTTGCTGACTTTCTTGAAGGTCAGAGGGTTGATTAACTGCTGGAGCGGAAGTTTCGACACTGGATGATGTCTTTTCCGTTTTGATCGGCATTTCCTTGCATTTACTAGTTTTAAAAAAATGAAACAAAAATCAAGCAATTGACAGAAACTTGACCGTTTTCATAGTTCACAGAATCAAATGGGAAAATAAAACAGAGTTCAATCAACATGGAGGTTTCAGTCAGGGTATCCCAAAACTAGAAGACTTCAGCATAAAAGAGTTAAGTATAAGGAAAGTGTGCTAATAATCTGTGGGGTTAGACGATGAAGAAGTGAGCTTGTTTGTTGCTTTATATGTCAATTGTTTGGGGATGCCTAATTGAATATTAATGTAAACACTTTAAATCTGAATACAGTTCTCATGAAAATAAACTCAAAGTATCCAAATCAGGAGAATAAAGGGTGAAAGGGAAGGACGACAACAAGCTTCCATGTCTTATATCATGGTGGGAGTTAGGTACCTGTCGACATCACGCCAGTGATAGACTGATCTGAAGGAGATTGTGTGATCTGCGGGTCAGCGTCTCCGCTTTCTTGCTTGTCCATTAATGCCTCAGACGTTTGCTGTCGAATTGAGATCAAATAATCATCTTTTATGTCACTCGTGCAAGAATCAAGAGGAGAAACCTGATCCCCGGCTATTGCCACATCCCCAGGCTCCTCAAGCCTTGCACTATGCAAACATTCTTCAGCTGTAAATGAACAGTCTACTACCATTGTCTTTTGATCTTCTGAAATCAAATTAGTTGAACTTTTGTCCCTACACACATTTTCTAAACCAGACAATATAACAGAACTTTCTAGACCATATTCATTCAGGTGAGAATCAACATCCTCCATTTTTAAAGTTTCTGTTGTGTCATTCATGAAAACAACCGATACATCTTTAGTAGATGTAGGAGAATGCACGAGCTCATTTGTTGACGCTACATTTAACTTGCTACTGAGTAGCAGATTTTTTGGTTGCAGATTATCAACATCCATTTGAATAGGTTCTTCCTGCATTGAGGTCTTGGGCTGCACAATTTCTTCAATGGTACTTTTGCCTTCCTCAGAATTACTTGGAACTGCTCCTGCATCACCATGTGAATGTGAAATTTTAAAACTTTCAATTACAGAGCGTTGATGATCAGATAAAGGACAGTGTTCCCCATCAAGGGTATGGGACTGTTGAATTACTCCATTTACAGCAATTTGTGGCTCAATGGTATCAGAAACAGGCGGCAAATCTCTGTTATCATTCAATGACAGTTTTGCCTCAGAGCCTGCTACTACATGCTTGACTAGAAAACCTTGTGGTGGCAAGTTATCAATGATTGAACTGAAATCAATGGCTTTCACATTTTTTGATTTATCATTAGCTGCAAAAGATTTTGCTATGTCATCCAATAGCAAATCACCTTCGCCACTTGATATAGGATCCCATTTGAACAAATCCACTGACCAAGGGTCATTCAAATCTAATTTATCATCTGATGATATCCTTTCAATTCGAATGGTTTCCTTGTAGAAATGCTTTCTCTTTAGAGCATTAGCTATGAGATTCCTGAAATGCAGTAAATATGAACATTAGCAAAATATTAACTGCATTTTTTTCAAATTACAAGGTTTGTTTCAAGTACTCTTTTAAAGCACTCATACCTACAATTTTTCGAAACAGCAGCTTTTGCACGTTCCATAGAGACACCAAGCAATGATGACAAGTTGGCAACGTCGTAAGGTCCTCTGATTTCATTTACAGAGGGGGCAGCACTGGATAATATGAGATTTTTTCCATTTGTCCAATCCACCAAGATCTGAAAGTTCAACCGGCTAGAAATCAGATGATAAGACAAGTTTGTTTACAATAAGAAAGAAAAGACATATGTTAACAAAAACAAGATATCAGAGCATAACACTTCTAGTAGATCATTGGTCCACGGATACAATATATGACGTGCAGACACGACCGGCGTGACGGATGCAGATTTGTCTGAACACACTTCTCAACACATGTCCAACAATGCAATATCTCTGATTTATTTTTTAAATTTTTGGCAAACTCATTTGAAAGATGGGAAGAGATCGTGCAGGGAGGTACAAGTTGAAGTGTGATGGATGCAGATTTGTCTGAACACACTTCAAAACATGTCCAACAATGTGATATTTCTAATTTATTTTTAAAATTTTTGGCAAACTCATTTGAAAGATGGGAAGAGATCGTGCAGGGAGGTACAAGTTGCTTGATGCTACAAACACACTATACTTTTTATATTAAATATACATGTTTTATCCATTTTGAATTACTATGCCCCGTTAACCATTTTGTTTTTTGTTTTTGTTTTTGAATATTAAGCTTATGGACACTACTTCCACCTCCAAATTTCTTCATTTGTTATCTACTTTTCACCAATAGTTTAAAAAATCAAGCCAAATTTTGAGAACTAAAAAAAATAACTTTCAAAATGTTGTTTTTGTTTTTGGAATTTGGCTAAGAATTCAACCCTTGTACTTAAGGAAGATGCAAATTGTCATAATAAATGTGAATGAAATAGGCTTAATTTTCAAAAACAAAAACAAAAAACCAAATGGTTATCAAACTGGGCCTATATAATTATACATATAGTTGTTTTATAAGAAAACATATACCTTTGATGTCCATAAAAAAATGAAAAGCAAAAAGACGTACTTTTGGATAAGAAAATTGGCATTACTGAGCAAGTAATGACATAAGAAGTCGAAGGGTAGATCTTTTCCTATCTAAAGTTCAGGACACCATCTCTATGAAAGGAACTAGAACCATGATGCATATTCAACAAAAAGGATTAATCGTGATGGTCACAGAAAAATAAAATTAGGCTCCCATGAGGAAGTAGTACAAACTTTCATCTCACCTTAGCAGTGGATATCATTTGCCTCCTTTCGTGAACATCCGAAAGAAGATCAGAGTACATGATTTCAAAGTAAACTCCACGCTGTGTGAAAAAAGAAAATGGCAAGAAGATAAAAGTCAATCGACACAGACTAAACTTCTGTTACATTTATCTACGATCGTAATAATTCAAGTAGATCAAAACACGAAAGATTAATGATTGGCAAACCTGAATTGCAGATTTTATCGAACCTTGCTTCAACCTGAAAGGCAGTTTCTCCGCAAAATCAATGGCAATTATATCTATCTACGTGATGAAAAACACAGTTAATATTTCAAATATGATAAGTTCGAATTAGAAAACATGTTGCAAACAGAACCACTAACTTATGCAAGCACTAATCTCTCTCAACGCGAAACAAGATCATTGAATAATCCAGAAAAAGATTGCTAAATTTTACAACTACAAAACATTTATAAACAGATAAATCCGACAAACCTCCAATTTCTCGCAAGCCTGCTCAAAGGCATGCTGATTAAGAGGCTTAACAGCAATCAAATCGTAGGTCTTCAGAATAAGGTTACCAGAATTGACGGCCAGAATCTCGTGCGAAGTGTTGATAGAAATAGTAAGACGCGTGTACTGACGGAAAGGAGAGGACCGTAGCACGCCGAGGAGATCGCGGTGGAACTCAACGGAGGCGGAGAAAGATGGAAGGATACTGTGAAGCGATGAAACGTTGAGGAGGGGAATAGAACAGCGATCCCGCTCGGACATCACTCCTTTGATTGTACGGTTGTAGGCGATGCCAGAGTAGCCGAGCTCCATGAGTTTGGCCACAATCTTGATGCGATTGGACCTAGTTGAAGATGAAGATGAATGCTCATCGTAAGGTATGTTGAGGTCGAAGAAACCCATGGCTATGAAGAAAGAGCTTTGAATTGAAGAAGAAGCCACAGGGTTTAAGCAGAAGGAGACTGAAACTTTGTGGAGCTCTCTAAGAAGGAGACAGACGAAGGGTTTAACGGATGGGAACCAAACTGGCAAACCGGTTCTACTGCGATTCAATAAGGGCCGGGCCAGCTCAAGACTATCAAAATTGGGCCAACGTATAGGCCCAAGTTTAAAGCTTTTGGGGCTGATTGGGCTTGGAGATCCAGCTGGTAAGAAAAAAAGGCCGACCCGAAATTACACTGCTGAACAAAGTTAGTTATAAGTATTTCCTAATTAGGATTTAGTCCCAATTTAAACCTTAAGCTTTCTAAACTGTATCAATTTATATCCTCATCCATATTTTATTCGATCAATATCGTGTGAAACTTATAATTTGATTCAATTAAACTCTTAAATTTTCGTAAGTCAATTTATATTCTTAATTACAATTACCTTTAAAAATCAACCATGCACTATTTCTCAAATGTTCATAGACTTGTTCAAATTCTGGATTTACTAAATGGATGATTAGAATACATACATGGAAGATTTTCAAAGAAAATTTTATCTATAAGTATAAATTAATTCATTTATGAAAGTTTAGAGGTTTAATTGATACAATTATAAGTTCTACACAAGGTTTTCTAAAACAAAACATAATTGAGGAGGTAAATTGATACACCTACAAAAGTTTATGATTGAAATTGATACAATTATTTTCATGATTTAATTAAATTTAAGGATACAAATTGATACTTTTCTTCTTCTTTTTTTTAATGAATAAAATGAAGATCGTAAATGTTCATTATGTCATCTAAATGTTTTCTTTTCTTGACAATATAGTCGAAAGAATTGAACCTCTAAAGTCTGGCCTTGAAGAACCTTTTTTACCATTGTATCCCTTCAATTATTAGAATGGAAATTGAAATAGTAAAGATTGCTCCTAATGCAACATAAGATTGTCCCATAAGCAGCATTAGAAAATTAATAATAATAATGCAAAAGGTTGGCCCATTAGCAAACTTTACTTTTTGACAATTTTTCATAAATCCCCCTTTGGTTCTGATCTATAAGAACTTTCATATTGACTCTTCTTTAAATAATATGAAATTGAGGGTGTCATAAATTTACATTGCACATTCATATGAATAATTCACTTTTGGCCTTTAAATCTCAAAATTTTCCATAGTTGACAAAGATTTCTAAATTAAAAAAAAAAGGGCAAAACAGTAAAATACTTGAATTTGTGCCAGATTTAAAATGTTAACCAAATTTGATTTAGTACACGTTTGGAAGTAGTCTTGAAATTATTAACACCGCTTTTGTAATGTTTAAAATGAATCACATCTTTCGTCGCTCAAAATCAATTCAACGTTTAATTTTACACGTTTACACACATTTTTTTCATAGTATTGATATTAATTTTGAAGGAATAAAAGCATTCTTCAAGTGGTTTTAAAAATTATAAAAATACTTTTGACCATTTTAGAATCACTTCTAAATATATCATAAATTTTGAAAAATCATCACGATTTAACCAAAGAAATCCGTTAAAAGTTTTTTTTTTCTCATTTTAAAGGGAAAGAAATAATAATTTTGGTAGGAGTTGATTGAGAGGTTTCATAGAAGCAAAGCAATGAAAGAAGAATACATAGGGTATATAATTTGAAAGTATAATTGAAGAAGGAAGCCTGAATCTGCCATGATTACCCACCATTCCAATGTAATGAGTGTTTATTTACCTTTGCTTAAAATGTTGGCAATGGCAACTCTTCACTTTAGCAACACAACTCATTTATAAAAACCTTATGACATATATTTATTTTCTAATATTTTTTATAGATTTCCTATTGGGAAAATTTTTATTTAGTCCGTCTACTTAAAAATATTTTAATTATACACGTCTCAAACTATCTATGGTAATTTAAAAATTGAGCCTCATTTAATTACGTTTGTTGTAACTAGTATTTTGTAATCGTAATGAAATGTGGGCTCTACTATGGAATCTGTAATCAACAAAACGCAATTATATTGCAAAGGAGAGGGTCATCGATCCAATTACCTTTAATTATTACGTGGAACCTATACCTATACCCTCTATTTTACTAGTTGTTCATCATTTATCATTTTTAATACGTTTTCCTATGGAAGCTAAGTAAACAACACCAATAATTTTTTTTTATGATTGCATACATGTGTAGTAAACACAATCAAAGAAATCTCACTTCCTTTGCGGTCGAAGCCCGTTCCAATTGATACATGAATGTAAATCCATTATGATTGCGACAATTTTGGTTATAGATTAGTGAACATGACCTAAAAAATGTGTTCAGATTACATAAATGATTAGCATATATAACATAAACATTTAGTGGGTACGTAACAATAAAGAAGAGTCAAACATCTAAATTGCTATCAATTTCTTAGAAATTTGGAGGAGGATTTAAAGACTCTCTTAAGAATTTTTCGACCTATTAAATGTCAAAATTGTGTGAGTTTATCATCATATAATTTTAACATTCCGAGGATGGCAATTCCAAACGTTAAAGTTTTATTTATTTATTTATTTATTTAAAAATAAAGGTAATAATTTTTTTTTTTTAAAAAAAATGTAAAATAGTATGATCTAAAATGAGAACTACCCAAAATACTCAAGATTAAGACATATATTCAAAGCTTTAATTTCAACCACACAGGTATCATTTTGAAAAAAAAAACAAAAAAAACAAAATAATAATCATTTTCAAAGTATTCCTAAATTATATTCATTTTGTTGTTATATGTTTATAAAATGATTTTTATTCTGTTTTTTTTTTTTTTAACAATTTCCTTTTTATTCTATTATTATTGAGTTGAAATCATTTGTGTTTCATCTTGCCATTTAATAATAAATCTAATTATTACTTGTTACCTTACCTTCCACGAGTATTTTCATCCACAGTTTTGTGCTTGTATAAGAAGAATCTGGATTCTTGATGTGTGGGAAAAACCAAAATTGAGAAGATTTATTCCATAATTTGCTTCATTGCCATTTAATTATGGTTAATTTTGAGTTTGATATGAGTTATGACTCTAATAAATAACAATAAAAAAATTATAGTTCAATTGAATGAATAATGTTAAAATTGTTAACCTTTTTGTTTTGAAAATGATAAAATCGTTAACCTTGGAATAATAATTTTTTACTTCAAAATAATAATAATAATAATTTGTGATATCTATTCAACGATACTCGAATCGATAGACTTAATTTTGTTCATTCGTTAAAACTACATTAAGTATAAAAGTAATTATATTCACCATGTTGTTGAATATATACGAGATGTGTCAATAAAATATGTCAAAGGCAAAGTCACAAATATATATATATATATATATATATATATACACACATTAATCAATTCTTTCTGGTTGGAAATGACTTTGAGTTTTTAGCGTATAGCAAAAGGAAAAGGTAGTTTTGAGAGAAAAATGTAAAAGTTGTCCTACAATAGAAGATTCGGGCTTGGCAAGTGGATATATATAGAGAGAGAGCTTCCAAAAGTGTGTAGTGGTAGTGGAAGTATAACTCTTTCACCACATGCGCACACTGTTGCTGTTTGTTTGTCAAATAGGCGGGTTTGGGTAATTGTACTTGTGTGTAAATAAAGTAACTGTTTACTACCTATCCTTTTTAAATTTTTATTAAAAAAATTGTCGTTTTATTACTGTTAAATGTTTTTATTTACTAATCATTAATTTTTGGAATTAATTCCAACTCTAAAACACGGAAAAACTCTAACTTCTCATCTTTACCGATCTTCTCGATTTTCTGCTGTTGTTCATGTTTCTGAGTTAATTTTTCAATTGATTCCAAATCCGTTCTCCGACGAGTACACGTCAAAATCCGGGTATTGTGTGAACCTTGAAGAGCAACCAACTTCTTGTGATAAAGTACTGAGGTTATCATTCTTGCTTTCAAGACAGTGAATTTATCCACGGCATAACAATCTTCCCTTAGAATAACATTTCTTAGCATTTTAAAATGAACTTAACAAATATGAATTAGTTTTAGTTATTAAATCATTCAAAGATATGTAATTATTAAATTGAATTAATTATAAACGTACTTGTAGTCTTAAGTCAAAAAACAAAAATTCAAATATATATTCAATAACTAAGTATTACTTTAGAGTATACTTACCCAAGCATTCAAAACTAATTTTACTCTATCCATCTTGTTATATTAGCTTCATATTTTAATGTTTTTCACTCTATCATACTCGAAATTGATAATTCAAATATGTCATAGATGTCATATATACTTTATAAACACCACTTTAAAAGAAAGGTAAACGAATAAACTAATTTAGTCAGCCTTAAAAAAGAGTGGGGAAAAGTAGTTTATGGTAAAGCTTTTTAATTTCGTATTAAATTCGAGTGTGAAATTAAAAGGGAAAATCATCTTTTATCCCTAAGTTTTAGATCTAACTTCCATTTAATCTATATGTTTCAAAATGTTACAATTTCACTATTTGAGTTTTGTTCGATCTCTACGTTAGATTTTACCTATTCTCAATATTGATGTTTATGTTTATCAATTAATATAATTTAATAATGAAGTAAAATTTTATATTTTATATTTAATTTTAATAATGATGAAAAAGGGTTAAATTTAATTAATTAGAGGATAAAATATCATCTCGATCCTTATACTTAGTTTATTCAATTTTAATCCATATATTTTCAAATGTCAAATTTTAGCCTCTGTATTTCCAATAAATCTTAAATTTAGCCCGTATTACTAATTTATTGTGGCTTTTTCATTACTTTTTTTCTTTTAGTGGTATTTTCATAGTAAATTTCGTAAACATATTCACATATTGTATTCCTTTGCATGAATTGTATAATGATTGTTTAATCAATTTCGATATAAATTAATCTTGAGAGACTAAATTTAAGATTTATTGAGAATATATGAATTAAAATTAAATAATTTTTAAAATATTTTAATCTTAATTATAATATAATTATTTAAAATTAAAAAATATATTTACATTTAAGGGACCAAGAAATCATGCCGAATTGATGCCAAACGATAACCGGTCCGTTTTTTCTTCAATATTCTCTTTCACATGCCTTTTCTTTCTTCTTTCTTTTCCCTATAAATAAAACCGTAACCAAATTTCTTAAATCCCTAAATCCGCCATGGCCTCCGTCTGCATTTCCAACTGCATCAACGACGCTCGACTCCCCGTCCGTCCCACCTACATTAACCTCTACAAATGGCCGGAATCCGACGCCGAGTTCATCCGATCCGTCAGCTCTAAGCTCAATCGAACTTCGCGTGTCGTCGATAGCATCTCTTGCCGTCAGATGTACCTCAGAAGCTATACCTTCTCTCGAGAAGAGGAGCACGTGCCGGAGACGAAGACTAATAAGTGTTTCTCCAAAGTCGGAATGCGCCAGAAAATTTGTCGCCGGAAAAAGAAGAACACGGCGGCGAAAGTGGAGGCGGACGACGGCGATGCTGAGAAAATTAGGAAGTCTTCGAGGCTGAAGAAGGCGAAGGAACTTTCGTGCGCCGCTTTGACGTCCGTCTTCCGACGGTTGCTATCGTGCACCGCTAAAGTCGATGTGGCCGATAATGTGCGAGAGGTTCATTAGTGTTTTAGTTTTTTTTAATTGCAAATTTGGTCGCTTTGAAAAAAGAATTGAGATTTGATCAAAATGTAAGGACTAAATTTTAAATTTTAAAATTTTAGGGATTAAATTTGTATTTTTTTTTTTCTTTTTTTGGGTTCACTTTTTGCTTCTGAGTGGTGGTCGATGGGATCCGATTCAGAGAAGAAGGGAGGGTGATGGTGTACGGAAAATATTATGTAAATTAGGTTTTAAGTTTTTTTTTTAGAGAGATAATATTTTTTTATTTATAGTTTTCATGTGGAAGAAAAGAATGTATCTTGCAATAATGACGATATAATGGGTAATTTTTTTTGGTTAAATTGGATATTTTCCTTTGAATTCCATCAGAATATATGTCGTCTTCTTTGTGGAAACATAATCTTTTTTGGAACATTTCTTTCTTTTATATATATATCAATTATTAATTTGTATAAGTTTAGTAAGTGTTAGCAATTTTATACTTCATCTGGTCAAAAAATCCTAACATATGGGATAACGATATGAATTCTATTTATAAATAAATCGTAATGAATCACAATCACAATTGTAATTTAGTTGTTTTTTATTATATTTACTTAAAATTATAAATTTTATTGTTATCATTCCTGCTACCTTCAAGAGTCAAACGATAATGATAACAATAACGGTAATAGTAAATATATCAAAATTCATAAATTTTTGTGTTGGACAATAACAATAATGATAATATAAACGTAATTTAAAAAGTGCAATTAGATTAAGCATCATCCGCTAATCAATTAGTTTATATTTTTTTTATTATAGATTTGGAAGTAAGTCTCTGATGTCAATATGAATGCAAAACACAAATAAACAACAACAAAAGTAATCAAATGAAGTCTATGTTATATTTTCATTAGGGTAAACGTAAGCTTAGATGATATTGAAATTAAAATTTGAATATTGAGAGAATGGAAGATTCCTCTAGAATACTTACTTTTGTAGTGAGACAAACAGGTAAATTACATAGAAAGAAAAAGTATTGTAGGTGGCAGAAGGCAATATGGTGTGGGTGTTAACTATGTAAGTTAGGACCAAATTTGAATCCTCGGCCTTACTCTTTCTTTTTCCTAATACAGCCACAGACATAAGTCAACATCCACATAAGAAAAATGCAACAAGACAACCGAAAAAGGAAAAAATAAAATAAATAAATCTGATCGATCAATGATTTTATTAAAATCATTTAAGAATTTTTAAATGATATATATATATATATATATTAAGCTTACCATTGTTCAAATAATAAAATTCAAACCTCCCATACTCTACGTTTGTTGTATTCAAAAAGACTTATTCTAACACTTTATTTGTTTTACTCCTTACTTTTTGAAAGCTCGTCTTTCAAATGTAATCAAATTTTAAATTTTGAAAATTAAAAAAACAGTTAAATACTTTATCCTTTTTTTAAAAAAAAAAATTGAATAATAATGAAGATAGAGGAAAACTGCCGTACTTTTTTTAGAAAAAAAAAGTAAACTAAATTAATTTTATAAAATACAAAACTAAAAATGAAATTATTATCACCTAATGCTCAAAACTTTTGGATTAATGTAGTCCCTAAACAGAAAAAAAGAAAAGAAAAGAAAAAGACTAGCCTCTAAACTTTAAATTTTAATGTTTTAGTTCTTGTGGCTTGCATTTTTAAATTAATAATAAATTAGTCACTGGACTTTAATTGATAACAATTTAGTTTATGTACTTTATAATTTGTAACAATTTATTATCGCTACAATCATAGAACTCGTCAAACTTAAGTATTAACTTTTGTTAAGGTGATGATTTGGTGATTTTTGTGGATTATAAAGAAATGTGATTCCTAATTTCTTTATCAAATCACAAGTGTAAAAAATATCATGAAGTTAATAGACTAATGATAAAGTATAAGAATTAAATTGTTACTTATTAAAATTTATTGATTAAATTAATATAAACTTAGAAAGTATAAAAATTGAATCATTACACACAAAAATTTATGAACCTTTATAATACTTAAAATGTTAGTGTTTGGGTTAGCAAAATTAGTACAAATTCGGTTCATGTCTCTAATTTTCATATGGTCAATGTAAAATTTATGGATCATGATACTCAAACATTTGAATTAAGTTTAAATGACAAAGTCCCAAGTTTTGATGGCCGTAGTTATTTTATCCCAAAATTAATTGTAAAATTTTTAATTATGTATCGAAACATTTTGTCTTAATTCTAACAAACCTGTTTCTATAAAGTCTTTTGGGCTTGGTTAATGTTTACTCACAATTTATTTACCATTTTACGCTCTTAAAAAATATTTAAACTTTTAACTAAATTTTAAAAAAGAAAATAAGGTGAAAGGCTCCATTTGATAACGATTTCATTTTTAAAGAAATACGTGAATTTGAAGTCAAATTTTTTAAAAAAAAATTTAAAAACCATGGTCAAAATTTGATGATCATTTGATTTTTTGTTTTTAAAAATTAAACATATTTCCTCTTCATTTCCTACAATGATTTACATCTTTCTTAAGTAAAAGAGAGTTCATCCTAGCTAAATTCCAAAAACAAAAACAAGTTTTCAAAAATTATTTTTATATTTTTGAAATTTTGATTTGGTTTTTAAAAATATTAGAAAAAATAGATAACAAAACAAGAAATTTAGAGATCCCGTTTATAAACTTCATTTTTAAAAAACTGGAAAACAAAAACCTAGTGAAGCTTACTTTCTTTAGTTTTCAAAACTTGACTTAATTTCTTAGAATATTGGTACATAATAGATAACAAAACAAAGAAACTTAGAGATAGAAATAATGTCAATAGACTTAATTTTCAGATATCAAATAGTTACCTTTTATTTATATATGTTAAAAAATAGAAGAAGAAAAAAAGGGGAAAAAAAAACATCCAACAAATTAGTTTGAGGATCCATGTTTGTCTGTGCTTTGTGGTTGTGTGGTGGGACAAGGCTCCACTGGCATGTAATTAACTCTTCCCTGCACGCAACCCATGCTATCATTTCTACTAATGAGTTTTAAAGCATCACAATATTTTTTTCACTTCCATCATTTTCATTCATTCTTATTTCAATTAAAACGATATGGTTCACAGTTCGATTCGGTTCAATTTAGCTAAGAGTCAATCAAAAGTCAAATGAAAAAAATATAAATAAATAAAAGTCGAACCGCACTATAAATTGAACCACCAAAATTTGGCTTCATGCAATTCGGTTTTTTCACTTTGTTGAGAAACACAAGTTTCATATATAATTTGGTTTGATTTCGTTCAATTTAGAATTTCAAACCCAACCACATTTTTTTGGTTTTGTTATTATTTAAATTGTAAACCGTATATTTGTGATAAAAGCCAAAAGTTCAATTCAATTTTTGGTTCAATTTGAATTTTTTAATTTGGTAGAGCACCCTGATTAAAACTTTTACTCTTTCTCGATATAATATAGATTAAAATACCATTTTGTCTATGTACTCTAAAGTTTATTCAATTTTAGTCTATGTACTTTTAAATGTCTAATTTTAGCTTATGTACTTTTGATAAATCTTAAATTTAGTCTCTCAAAGTTAATTTTTATCAAAATTTTGCTAAACGGTGATAATAATTTCAATGCAAGAAATTATAATATGTGAATATGTTTTCAAAATTTGTAGTGAAAATTCTAATAAAGAAGTTTTGAAAAAAAAATCAATAATAAATAAGCAATAGAGACTAAATTTAAGATTTCTTGATAGTACGAAATGGACTAAAATTAAATAGACTTCAAAATATAGAGACCAAAATGATAATTTAGACGGTATTATATTATATCTTTACCTTTTGCTTTTCTTTTTGTTTTTCTGTTTGGTACATACATAGTTATAATAAAATATTAAAGTGATGATATGATATAGATCAGAAAAAAGTTTAAATCTTATTTGAAAATATACTTTTCAGTTTCCATAGATAAAAAAAGGGGAAAAGGGAAATGAAATAAATAAACTTAAGAGTACCTAGCTTGTCATTAGACTTCACACATGTAGGCTGGAGTATGAGTCAATATTATGACATTTAAAGTTCTCATTTAAACGTAACAAGATAAAGTTTGAAATAGATTTGGCTAATGTACCAAACTAATAGTCTCTAATTTCTTAGGCAATTCTTAAACTTATCTATTTTATCTTCAATATATTAAAATACAATTAGTTAGGTACTTTCATAAAAGAAATATGATAAAAATTGTTTAAAGTAGGACTGACATCATTATATTATTGTTTAATAATATATATAATATATGTTGATACATTTTAATGAGAGAAATAAATATTTGAATATGATTCAAATATTAGTTATATGAATATGATCTGTCTCTTATACACATCTAGATGTGTATAAGAGACAGGACCTGCACAAAGCCCCTTCTGTCTGTCTCTTATACACATCTAGATGTGTATAAGAGACAGATATATATATATATAGTGTCTATAGACATCATATTAAAAAATTTCTAACGAAGGATTTGAGTTTAACTAATGTATCAAAATAGTATTCGAATGGTACAACAATGTGTTTCGAATATGTTGATTTGAATAAAAATAACTACATGCTAATTTTTTGTTCATAAATTTTAGGGGGAAATTACTTAATAGAGAATTTTTACAAATAATGAGTGAATTTTTAGAGATTAAAGATCATATTGAGAACTTCAAGGAGACAAGTTATTCTTGCTACTAAAAGGTTTCTTAATCTAACAAGAACAAGCTATTATTAATCAAATTCAAGAGGAAATAAAGCTTGGTAGTGAGATGGGATTACCTTTATTATTATTATTTTTAATGATCTTTTCACCTGCATATCTTGTGTTTCTCTTTTATCTTTGTTTTCCATTTTGTTTTATACTAAATAAAAAATAGAAAATGTTCAAAATAAGCCCTTGTTTGGTTGGTTATTTACATAGTGGTCTTGTTCTAGTGGCCAAAAATGCTCTACTTAGGTTCACAGTTCTTTTCTTATTATTTTCCTTATAGAAATTGGTTAATTAACAGACCAAAGTGGGTGCCAAACATGTCTTTACTTCTCAAACTTTATCACTTCACCCTTTGGAGAAGTCAACAAAGCATAAAACAGGGCACTAGTGAATTATTAAATATACAGGTTTAAAATGAATGAGTATCAAAATCCTTAACATTTTGTTAATATTAGTGAGGATCAAATAAGATAATGTTGTGAGATTATCTATAACACCTACAAAAATATAATATGATCAATTTGGAGCATTATTTAATGAATACAATGAGGTCATTTGTATCCTAATGGGTCGAGTTTTTGGCTTTTGACAAAAAAAAAAAAAAAAAAAAACCATTTATTTGATATTTAAACAAAAATAAGATAGTGAACTATGGTTGGTCACTTGTTTCACACGATGATCTACTTTTCAAAAATAGAAGTCATTTTTCCTTTAAAACTATGAATGTTGGGTTAAAAAACAACGTTGATCTTAAACTTTCATAAAAATAACAATTTGATTACTTTTGACAAGTTGACCTAAAAAATAATTAAGTCCAAATGTTATTAGACTCAAAAGTAAGGTGTTATAACTTCATTTTTTTAATATTTCATTTTCTTCATTTCTCCCTAAACTTTCGTTTTATTTCTCTCTCTAAAACTCTCTCCCATTTGTTACCTATAGATCTCTAAACTCTAATTATCTGTGGTATTGACATGCACTACGATCAAAGAGGTGAGAGGTTCAATCACCCACCTATAATTGTTGTACTAAAAAAAGATTTCTAAATTCTTATTTATAATTCTTATAAATTTGTATCAATTGAATCCTCCTAGACGTAACTTCATCATTAAAGCTTATATACCAATCTAACTCCTACTTACTTTATCAAATTGTAAAGTACATTGACTAAATTCTTACGTATTAACATCTAAAGACTAAATTATTACAACTTTGAAAACAATGACTAAACCGTTATAAATTAAAGTTTGTACCCTTCATTGTTAATTACATGGATTAAATGTATTTTAACAAGACATTGAAAGCACAAAAAAAAATGATGTTACAAATAACAATATCACAAACCTACCTAGCAATCCCCAAAACATGAAATTCTTGATAGTTGGATATGTAATAATATCTCTTCATCCTCCATATTGCACATTCTACAAGTCAGAATTCCATGAGAACAGATGAAACGTTTTAAATTTAAAATTACATTAACCATGCGTCCAACTAAACATTGAAACCAAATTCTCTTGATCAAGAGACAGTATCATACGAATTCATACCATATGCTAAACTAATATATTGGAAAGAAATCAAATAGCTTTGATCATTCGACAACAGCAAATTAAAGAGATATTGGAACATGAAACACAAGAATGCGCGGCTGTTCATTACATAGTTGAAATATTCAGATTCTCACAAAGAAAACAATATCAAGATGAAGAATTGACCTAAATTGCAGAGCTAAAAACATACACAACAAACTACAAAGCGCCTTGACACCGGTTTTTATGGGGAAAAAAATGACCACCATGATCATTGACAGGGTGCTCAGCTAAGTAAGAAACATTAAAAGACTAGATGTCTCAATGATACTAGACAAACACGAAATAGTGGCAAAAGAAAAACGATTATGTTCGATGAAGAGATGTAAATCGCAATCAATCGGTAATGGAGATGCGAACTACCTTGTTCGTAAAGAAGTAACATGTTTGATGGATATTGCATAGACTCACCTGCACAAAGCCCCTTCTGTACAAGAAAAGAACCCAGTATGTTACATGTAGTTTGACATTGAAGAAATCCTGAAATTTTGGTTTGATTTTGGCTCCTCCCTCTGTAAGGGAAAAATGGCTATTTGATGTGAAAAAAAACCAACTAGAGACTAGCATGTTTATATCCAATGAAGCAAGGAATGTTGTTTAAACGGACGTCATTGCCTGAAGTATACAAAACACCTCATATTCAGCTGCGTCGGACCAAAAGATCAGAAACATCACTCTTCACTTCGATTTTTTATGGGGTTGAGAGTAGTTTATGGGGAGTGGATTAAATCATTTATAAGAATCAACTGGATCGTCTAACGCTAGAGTAACATCAGGTCATCTACCCTCAGATTTCACCAGCTGAGAGAATACCCTACTCATTGAGACTCCAGAGAGATCATCCACACCCGGAATGTCGAACCGTGTGGCAGAAACACCTGCCTCAACGTCGTTGAAATTGTTAATTTGTGGAGAGAGCTCACCAATCATATTCGTACTGTTATCTTCAGGATCAACTGCAATGACAGCTTCTTGTAGCTGAAGCGCATACTCCAAATTCCATAACACGTCCCCCATAGATGGCCTATCAACCCCATAGTCAGCCAAGCATTTTTCAGCAGTTTCTCCAAACTTTCTAAGAGAAGTTGGTCTAATTTTTCCTACTAAAGTAGGATCAATGATTTGGTCCAACTGCCCTTTCTTCTGCCATTTCATTGCCCATTCAGCTAAGTTTACCATTTCTCTAGGAAGGGTTGGATCTATGACAGGTCTTGCACAAAGGACTTCAAACAAAACAACTCCAAAAGAATAAACATCTGATTTCTCAGTCAGTTGTTGCCTCCTGAAATATTCAGGATCAAGATACCCAAAACTTCCTTTGACAGCTGTACTGACATGGGTTTGGTCAATTTCAGGTCCAGTCTTTGAAAGCCCAAAGTCAGCAACCTTTGCCATTAGAGTTTCATCGAGTAAAATATTCGCAGACTTCACATCACGATGAATAACCGGTTTAGCATAACCAGTGTGGAGGTAATGAAGTCCTCTAGCGGCACCGATGCAGACCTCTAATCTCTCCTTCCAGCTCAAACTAGGGAAATCAGAACCATATAGATGACTCTTCAGGGTCCCCTGTTCCATGTACTCATAAATCAGTATCATCTCATTCCTTTCATCACAGTACCCAATCAATGAAACAAGATGACGATGACGGAACTGTGATAGCATCTCGATTTCAGTTTGAAACTCTGCCAATCCTTGTTGGGAACGTGGATTACCCCTCTTCACAGCAACTTTGGTGCCATCATTTAAAACTCCTTTGTATACTTTCCCGAACCCACCAATACCAATAACCCAGCTCTCATCAAAGTTATTCGTAGCCTCTTGAACTGTTGCAAAAGGTATGCGATATCCATAGTTGGAAGCAGCACTTGTGATTGTGCCATTTGAGTATTTACTTCCCATAGTGTGTGACATTCCTCCAGCTGTGGATATTGAAATCCACGTTTTTGATGGAGCTTGATGCATTCCCTTTCTTTTTCGTCTGTGTAGCATAAAAAGAATCACAACCGATATAGCTGCAACAAATGCCCCAACACTCACACCCACAATAACGCCAATGTGCTTACTTGAAGAAGTCGTATCTGGAAAACTAATTACAGAGTCTTCCCCACTCAGACTGCCAACTGAGTTGTTCATTTTCATGATTTCCAGACCATTTAGAATGGCATTCGGATACACATTGGCTATACTTGCTGGGCCAATACTCACATGAAGAATGTCACTCTTGATCACTCCTGTTACAGAGTCAATATAGTATGCAGTGCTCAGAACATTGTTAAGAGGAACACTGATATCTAGATCCCGAGCAACCAGCCAAGAATCAATGTAGACATTGAAATAAAGTTGGTGTAGAGATTTGCTCACAATGTCACAGAAGTGAAACCGAACAAGATACTGAAACTCAGGATCCACTTTAAACTTCCATGTCACATTGAAATTGCTGTTTGGATCATCTTTCGAGTTCATCTCAGTGAGCGTACCGTAGACAACATTTGGAGCAATCTCTGGCGCTGCCCCTTCAGCACTGTATGTAACAGCTGCAATGTTAGAGAAACTTGTTGCAGAATTCTTATTCACTAGAAAGCCTTCATCAGAGACCCAACTTCGCGTAAGAGGATCATTATCAGGAGCGACGCTCGGCCCACCCATATTAACCCTAGCAATTGTCTCATATGCCTGGCTAGACAGCCCTTGAAATTTACCGGATGGCTCTAACAAATCGGCTTCATCAACAATGACAATGTCGGGAACAGAAGTAACATCGATGGCGTTCACATATGAAATGGAGCCATTGACAGGAACAAAGATAACTTCAAGAGTATCTGATGCTATGTTCACAGAGAATTCTTTGACTATAGGATTCTTCCCTGCAACTAAATCTCGCAGCAGAACGAAATCTTGGGTCGAAACACTAAAATTTGCAGCACTCATATTGAAGCCAGAAAACACAAATGGATAGAAATAGAGACGGATCCAGTGCCTTCCAGCCTTTATTGGAAACTTGTATTTTGATGGTCCTGTAAAAATTCTAGCCGTTTTGAACAGCGAGGAATCATTAGAAGAACTGGCAGGTACTGAAGACATATTAGAATCAGCCAGAATGACTTGTGGGGTTGAAAGCAACTTTGAAGCCAAATTATCAGCCATAAAAACACGATTACCCACAGAGACATTAACAGCCGATCCACAGTCAATAAGATACTTATCTACCGGATTAAACACGCAAGAAATAAAAGGCAGCAAGGAAATGAACAAAATCCAGAACAGCAATCCAAATCTTCTTCCACAATCCATCGCTACAAGTTTCAAGAACCAATCAAGAAACAGAACCTGATTCGAAGCAACGCCTTTTGAAAACTAGGGTTTTATAAAGGAAAAACGATCAACAGAAATGTTGGTTCAATCAGCAGCTGCCTTATCATCAGAGATCCAAACAGTGATAGACCCAGATGTAAATTTCTGAGCAGGAGACAAATCTGAGGCAAACAGGGAAGAAAAGTACAATAAATCTCAAAAAGCACCAAGTAGGTTGAAGTTGAAAACAGCTTTAATAATAATAATTAAAAAAAAAAAAAAGGAAGAACATAGAAACAGTTCCATTACATGCAATAAGATCAAAACAAAAGAACACCATGAAATAATCCCAGAGTCAAGAGGGGGGACTATAGAACACGTTGTGAGACAGCTGACTTCGTTCTGGCAAAACTCAAAATAATGAAGTTCATCCCTGGAAGTAAGTTTGTAAGAAAGTAAAAAAAGAAATGGGGGGAAAAGAGATGGAAGAGAGAAGAAAGAAGAAAAGGGAATAAAAAAGTGAATTAAAGGAAGAAGAGAAAATTTGTGAGGAGGAGGAGGAGGAGGAAGAGGAGTTGGGGTTTAATGGCGGGATTGAAAAGTAACAGAAATAAATTTTTTAACCGAGTAGAAAGAAGAAAGGTTGCAGAAATGGGTAATCTGATTTTACGGCCACCAAGAATACGCCACAAAACAACATAAGCTATCGGCGATTAATTAAAACTTTATTTTAAAATATGCTTTTAATAAGTTTGGCATTTGGCAGCGTGCAAATGTCATCAAATTCGATCCCATTAAAATTCTTTAAATCTTTTTATTTTAAGGCACATCAGCTTTCTCAATTTAAACCCCAAAGTTTCCAATATAAATTTTAAATTTTATAGATATATTAATTTAAACCCTAAACCATTGCATTCAAATAAAATAAAAAATTATTCAAAATATTTTTTTTTAAAGTTTTTTTAAAATAAAAATTGATTAATAGTTTATGAGCCGTCCATCACGAGGCCGTCGTCAGCGACCAGTGAGTCAGCACATGGATTTCGGGTCCGAGTCCGCTTACTCTCTCAAATATTTCCTTCCTTCTTTTTTCTTTTTCTTTTCCTTTTCTATTTTTACCAAATATATGTTTTTTTTCTTTAAATCCTTTTTCAAAATTTTAATTAAGTTCTTACGAGTAATTCACTTTATTCCCTTATAATGTAAAAATTGGTCAATGATAAATTTTCATAGTATACAAATTGACTAGGTTAAAATAGCATAGTTCAACCGACAATCATATTATCAATCTTAAAGTTAGAGGTTCGATTCCATCACTTTATATAAAATAAAAAAATGTAAAAAAATTTAGAAGTCAACAAAATATTCTATACAAAATAAACTCGAAATTTCTACCACCTTTTTTATCACTTTAAAAATAACAATTAGAAACTTCTCTCTCTGATGACACTTTTCTCTCTAATAATCTATCAAGTATTGTGACATATAAGTCTATTAAAACATTTAATCTCATATAATATCATTAAAACTAAGAGGGAGTTCGAACATTTCATCGTGGATAAAAAATACTTGAGTGTTTAATTGCATTTTAAACTTTAAATTTTGTATCTAAAACATATATATTGAAATTTTCCAATAATTTCAAATATATCAGATTTTTTAATTCAAATTTTTAACTTAAACATCTATTAAATACAAATTTGAAAATTCACTAATTTATTAGATATTTATTTGAGTTTGTTTTCCCTTCAACCTAAAATCCTGAATCTGATAGAGATCTTTTTATTTAACCAATTGTACAGCTACCAACTTCATCTTATTTTCCCATTTATTAGTTGTGTGTGTATATATATATAGTCAAATTTGAACAAGTCGAAATATGAATTATTTATTTATTTTAATAAAGAGATAGGAATATGATTCTATTTTGGTTGTTATTTTTATAGAAAAATAAAATTCTTACATCTTACGAAATGGAAAAAAGGAGATAAAATAAAATTGGTAAACATGCATTCACACTGTGGTTAATTGATTTGACCACTTGTCCACATCGATACCTAATCTGATTGTTACGTTTTTGCATCAATTTCTCCAAGTTCAACGGGAAAAAGAAAAATAACAATAATAAATAATATTTCTTTTCAACTAATTAACCACTCAACTTATGTTTTTTTTTCCACTTAAATGCTGATTTTTTTTTTTTTTTTTTTGAAGAAACATAAATGCACATTTGGTCAAATCATAATTTGCCATATTGATAATTTTTTTATTTTTTAAAATATTTTAATTCTTTTTTTTATTAGGTGAGCGATGAAAAGAGAAAACATAGAAATGAATGCATAAGATGCATACAAGTATTACCTTTTTTTTTAAATATCAATTTATACACATGAACTTTTTGGATTTGTATTAGTTTAGACTCCGTTTGATAACCATTTTGTTTTTTTTGTTTTTGTTTTTTAAAATTATATATATGGACACTACTTCTACCTCCAAATTTTTTATTTTGTTATACACTCTTGACTAATGGTTTAAAAAATCAAGTCAAATTTTGAGAATTAGAAAAAGTAGCTTTCAAAAATTGTTTTTGGAATTTGGTTATCAATTCAACCATTGTATTTAAAAAATGTGTATGGAATTTGGTTATAAAAAAACCAAATGTTTACCAAATGGGGGTCTTAAATTCTAAATTAGTAATTATATTAATTTAAGCCTTAAACTTTGGTGATTGTATTATTTTAAATCTTAAACTAATAATTATATCAATTTAAACTATGAACTTTTGTAAGTATATTAATTTAAACTTTGAACTTTTATTACTATATAAGTTTACACTTTCCTTCAAATCTAATTTGAAAAAGATCATACAAAATATTTAATTTTTTTCAATTAAATTTGTAAATTATTAATTAAGAATCTAAATTGAATCGCTACAAATTTAAATATTTAATTGATAAAATTATAAATTTCGTACAATACTTTCAATCAAGACAATATTTAAATTAATATACTTTCAAAAACTCAAAATTTAAATTTCAGAGTTGGATATAAATGGATATTTACTCTCATCTATATATAAAGACGTGCCTATCGTTCTTTTAAAAATTGTTATTTATAATTTATTAACAATAATTTTCACGTTCTTACTTATCAGGAAGGGTGGGCAGTTCTCCTTTTTAATTATTTTTTAAAATATTTATGTGTGGGCTTTTTGTCATTTACAATTTTTTTGTTATTCGTTTTAAATAATGTTTTGTATAGGATTGTCAATTTTTAAATTTACCTAGTGCATTTATGAATTTTGTTGGCAAATAAAAAATGGAAGACTTTACTTTAGTTATTATTTTTAAAATAATGTATTAACTTTTCTTTTGAGTTTAGTAATTGTGGAATCCAACCACCAATCTATTCATTAAGACATGCTTATGACAATAATTCATTAACTTCAATTATAATGTCATAGTATGAACACTTTCAGACAATATACCTATCACTAAATTTTGACATATACTGAATTTGTAGTTTTTTAAAATTATATTTATATTTATATTTATTTTTATTAGTAAATTACATATTTGGATTTAAATTCAAATTTTTTTTAAGTATTTAAAAACTAGAAAAATTGTTTTAAATGACAAAACTACTGAAAATATTTTTAAATATAGCAAAATATCACATAATAGATATTAATAGACTATTATCATCTTTCACTGATAGAGACACTGATGAATGTCTATAAGTGTCTATCACTACTAGATTGTGACATCTAGTTATATTTGTAAATATTTTGATTTATTTTACTATATTTGAAAATAATCCTAGAAACTAACATTTTTAATCATTAATATATTTGAATTTAATTTATATTTGATTATTGTGATTTCAAAAGTAACATATTTGGTCTCACAATAATCATAAGTAATAGAAGTAGAGTGGTCATTATTATTATTTTTTTAATACATAAGTAAAAAACCAAAAAAAAAAAAAAAAGAAAGAATAATAAACTAGGATAAACAGGTTTGAAAATCTCTATAGATAGCCAAGGTTACCTACGGCAACAACAACGGGTGATCTTCAAAATCTAAATCTGCACGATCATAAGCCACAATATTTCCTTCATGATTGACCAAATGAAAGCTATGATAAAGTCACTATGTTGTTTTGAACGAAGAGCATCAACAAAACATTGTATCAAAAACTTTTAAAGAATCAGAGAATCCACTCCATCCAAAAAAAAAGGGGTGCAAGCCAGCTTCCATTGTGATATCAATATAATTAAATAAAGCTAAGACTTTCGATGATTCAACAAGGCCATCAATAACTTGATAAGCTTCAACTACAAGCATTATCAAAATTTTACTTATTATCTGATTCCTAGTAATATTTTTAGCATTTTTTTGTCCTGAAAGCCAAATTTCTATTGTTGGTATCTATGTTAATTCTTTTTAATAGATTAATCATTCGATAAAAGTTAAATTACCATCCCATTTCATGAAGTGGTCTTGGGTGTGGGTCTTTTGTCTGGCCTTCTTACATAAATATTTTAACATAAATTATATTTTTCATTATTGTGCCTTTTCTTTTTTAATACCAAACACGTTTGAACTTCCTTTATTGCCTGCAACATCTTTTTTTTAATTAATTAAAGAGTAAAACTTACGTCTCTTTTATAAAGGAATTTATAGGGAGAATATAACGTATAAAAGTTTTATTCGTTTATAGTAATAGTTTCGTTTTTCTTATGGGCGGAGAGAAAAGAGAGCAATGCTTGAAGCTTGATAATTCTTTTAAAATTCAACCCACTTCAATACATGAGTTTTGCTCAATCAAACTCACAATATAATATAATTAATTAATAAAACTATGTCTATAATATAGATATATTTAACACTCAATAGATCGAACATATTTCAATTGATATATAGATATAATAGAGATAAAAAAAAAAAAAAAAAGTTTGTGATTTGAATCTCTCTATTCCTAAAAAAATACTAATCGATCTCAAACATATTGTTGGTGAAAATTGAGTTTTAAAAAGAAAAATGACTTTTGAGAATCTCACATCGGTTAAGTTGGGAAGTGAATTCTCCTTCATATACTCCTATCTTAGTCCTTAGGTTTGGAACCCAAGAGGTACCCATATTTTAAAAAGAGTGAGGAGATAGACCAATGTGGGCGAAAATGGCTTATGAGAATCCCACATTTTGGGAAGTGAATTCTCTTTCATATACTTCTACTTTGACATTTTTCAACGCTCCATATATGGCGATGAGTGCAATCAAGTCAGGTGATGCATACTCTTTCCACTCTCTCAAACATTTTTGTTTTTCGAGCAAATCAATCTGAACGATGTGAGTTTTCGGTCAGTTACGGTGTATTTTCGATGGAGATAATTTTTAATACAGAGCCGCGAAACGTAGATCCACGACTCAACTTATAACGAATTTTAGTTTCGTAGGTTCCACATTTTTTATGACCACCATTTTCTAACTGACTGTCAAGTTTCACTGCAAGAGGGTTACAGATTCCAACACATATAAATCAAAATAGGTAAATAATCACTTCAATCATAGTTTATTAAAACGTATAAAAGTTAATTATGCGACAAGGACGCAATAGTTTGGAGAATTAAGGCCGGAGAGCTGTTTGATGGAAGATAAGAGGTTTTGCAGCACGGACAAACAGTGCAAGGGAAAAATACTCATCAAACAATCTACCAGTTTTATTAGATTAGATTATATATTATAGAGATAAATTATTAAATATATTGAGGGTTTTTATTTAGAAAAATCGACAATAAACTTATATATGAAATTACATAAACTAAAAGACATTTAGTATCCATTTTGTTTTTGAAAACTAACTACTTTCACCTTCAAAGTTCTTCTTTTATTATCTATTTTTCACCAATAATTTACAAAACCAAGTCAAATTTTGAGAACTAAGAAAAATAGTTTTCAAAAAGTTGTTTTGTTATTAGAATTTGGCTAAGAATACAACAATTGTACTGAAGATATAAATCATTCTAAAAAATATAGATGAAATAGACTTATTTTTTTAAAAAAAAAACAAAAAACTAAATGGACTAAATAGGGTCTAAATAATTGAAAGTATACATATCAAAATGATATTTAAAATAAATAAATTATGAGATAAACATAATATAGAAAATAGGCTGTTTTCAAATATAGAAAAATAAATAAAAGTATTCACAAGATATATTATTTTAGAACTATCAATGATAGATGTCGATAGACACTAAAGTCTATCAGTATCTATCATTAATAGTTCTAAAATTTTATTATATTTTGTAAATAAATATTTTTTTTTTATAAAAAATGATGAATTAGAGGTAATTGATTGATATTTAGTTAAAATAGTTAATAATTTTTTTTTCAAAGAAAAGGGGAAAAATAGTGAGAAGTAAGAACAACACCAAGTAATTATTGCTGCAACTTAACTAGAGAGAAAACTAAAAAGAAAAACTTAGAGAACAAATTTTAATAATTTGTTTGCCACTCTTTGAACCCAAGAGAAAGGGAAATTTGGCTAGTTGTCATACATATAATTTTTTTTTTCTTTAAGTTAAGGTAGGTCAATTAGAAATTTGCATACAAATAATTAATTTCTTTTTTAAAAAGCCGTGTCAAATTGAAAAAAATGGAGTTTGTCAAGTATTATTATTATTTAACAAAAAACTAGTTCGTCAAGTTCTTTCTTTTCTTTATTCTTTTTTTGTTTTTCCTGAAGTTTTTCTCACAAAGAAAAAAAAAGTATTTTTGAAGCTACACTATTTTAGCCCTAGGTATATATTTGGTGGATGAACTTTAAAAAATATTTAATAAATCTTTAAATTATATTTCTAGACTTTAAAAATTGTCTAATATGTAAAATATATATATATATATTTTTATTTTGTGTCGAATAAGTTCTCTTATATTCTTATTTAGTGTCTGATATATCATTGATTTATTAAATATTTTAAATTTTGTGATTATGGTATAATTAAATATCAAATTTATATCAATTAATAGATCTAAATTGAAAGTTTAAATATCTATTTAAAAATTCATTAAAAAATTTATACCTCAAAAGTAGTTTTGAAGTCAATTTTTTTTTTTAAATAATGATAATTTTTAAATAAATAGGTTAAATTCAAAATATCTTTATATATACTAGTTAAAACTACGTGCATTAAAGGTGTTGATGGTAATTATTGACATATTTAGAGAATCTATATTTCAAAATAGTTTTTCTTTTTTTAGAATAAAAATTGTAGTAGACCATTCTCTATTATCAAGTAAAAGAATGTTGATTGTATCGTTGAGATATTTAGAGATGAAATCAATTGATGAGATAGGATAAGACAATTGAGTCGGTTAAATGGTATATATATATATAGATATATAAAATAAAATCTATAACGTAAAATTTTTTAGATAACATGATGTTTTTTGGATTAGAGATAAGTTGTGGTTTTTTTTTTTTTTTTAAAAAAAATGATGTGTGTGCATTTTTTAAAATTATTTTTGATAAAATGTGATTTAAAAAAAACTGCTTTAAATGTGTGAATGCCAAAAAATAAGGGAAAATTAGTTTTTTTTTTTTTTTATATGGTAGATTTTTAGATAACACATTTTTTTTTTTTTGTTGTGAACTAGAAATAAAATTATATGGTTTTTAAATAGCATGATATTTCTTTCTTTAAACGTGAATTAGAGTAAAATTTTGATTTTTTTTTAAGTGTGAAGGTCAAAAAATATGAAAATAAAACCTTTTTTTTTTCTTTGAGAAATAGTATCATTTAATGTGAATGATAGATTTTTAGATAACATGCAAATTTTCTTTGTTAAGTGTGAATTAGAGATAAAATTGTGATTATTTTATTTTATTTTTTCTCTCTTAATGTGTAAATGTAAAAAATGGGTTTTTTTTTAAAAAAAATTTAATGTGTGAATGCCAAAAATAATAGGAAAAAATATTTATTTTAATAATTTAAATGTAGAATTAAATATTTCCATGACTATCAACTAGAAGGGTAAAAGTGAAAATAAAAAAATTCTCTCCTATACCCGCTTTTAGATTTAGATAGTATATACATGGATAGATTTGTAACTTTAGCATTTTTTTTTTACCAAGCAATAATATAAATTGAGATGTGTTGTGAAATTGGAGAACACAGCGGAATATGAATATGGAGAAAAAAATAATACAATAATAATATATAATATAAATAAATAACAAAATAATATATAATATATATAGTATAAATATATAATAAATAACTTAAATAAAATAAAGAAATAAAGCAAATAAGAAAATCATGAAATCATGAAATTTTCACTAAATTTTTCTCCAAAATTTTGGATTTCTCACCAATCTTCACATCCTACAAAATGCATAAATGACCACTATTTATAGGAGAATTGACAAGTAGGATGTGGCTATTAGGACACTAACTATGTATAAATTTGTGACACATGGTTCTATTTGGGATGGGCATCTATCTTCTATGATATTTATAATACTCCCCCTTAGATGTCCATATATATATATATAATATATATATAAATAAAAAGATATGTCTCGTTAAAACCTTACTAGGAAAAACCCCAATGGAAAAAAAATCTTAATGGAGAAAACAAAGTATATATTTCATATAATATAATAATTCTAAAAGAATATAATATATTTGCTCCCCTCATGAAAACATCACTTGAGATCTCTGAGTCGTTGCATTCCAATGTTGTGCACCAATTTTTCAAAGGTTGGTGTAGGTAACGACTTTGTAGATAAGTCTGCCAGGTTATCTTTCGAATAAATTTGTTGTACAGTGATGTCACAATTTTCTTCAAAATCATAAGTGTAGAAAAGTTTAGGTGAAATATATCATTGGAAGCTTTTTACTATAAGACAAACCATATATTCCACGAATGTGCTGAGTGATCAATCTTAGCCATACACATTTTCAACTAGCCTCGTGAACTGCAAAAATTTCAGCATGATTTGAGGAAGCGGTTGTTATAGTTTGTTTCACCAATCGCCATGATATGATAATTCTTCCACACGTAAACAGATAACCTATTTGAGGTATAGCTTTGTGTGGATCAAATAAATATCTAGAATCTGCATAACCAACTAGATCAAAATTTAATTTATTTGAATAAAACAAACTCATGTTGATTGTTCCTCAAAGATAACAGAGTATATGCTTAATTTCATCCCGTCTTTTTGTTGGAGAAGAACTATATCTAGCTAATAAATTTACTGAAAATGCAATATCTAGTCTTGTATATTAGCAAGATACATAAGTGCACAAATTGCACTAAGATATGGACAAATAGTTTTTTATTATCATCTCGAGGTCGAAATATATCTTTCCTCACATCTAATGAATGAACTTCCATTGGAATATTCAATGGATGCGCTTTGTCCACATAAAATATTTTCAAAATTTTTCATGTATAAGTTGAGTGATATGAATACAAATTTCATCTACTAAATTCTTAGTTTGCAAACCAAGGAAAAAAAATTTGTTTTTCTGCGATCTTTCATCTCAAGTTCATTGTTAATATATTCTATTACCTTTGAAAGCTTTTCATGAGTTCCAATTATATTAAAAAACACCAACATATACAGTTATAATAGAAAATCCAGATTGTGATTTCTTTATAAAAATACATGGATGTATTGGATCATTTTGATATCCTTCTTTCAACAAATATTCACTCAGGCGATTGTACCACATTTATCCTGATTGTTTCAATTCATATAATGATCTTTGTAACTTTATTGAATACAATTGATAACTTGTAGAAATACAAGTTATTGTTCTCTCAAAGTTAGAATAATTAGGATCTTTGTTGATGTAAACGCACTTATTATAAGGAAAACGCATGAAACTCCATATATGTAGTAAACTCATACAAAAGTATCCTTTTAAGTAAAAAGCTGCTTCACTAACGTATTTCAACGTAGGAATCAGAGAAATTTACTAAGCATTGCAGTGAAGGGCAACACAAGGGGTATGCATCCCAAACTGTTCGACGCATGAAGGATATAGTTGGCTCGTGCATTTCATGTCAAATCACCACTTACAGACATGGGCATCTAACTGATGGCGTCTGAGCAATCCAGAAGTAGTAGGCTGTCTCAGGATATGAAAATTAATGCAGTCAAATCACCAAATTGTTAAGAGATTACCTATAAAAGAGGAAGCCACCTACAAAATAAAAAGTTATACAAATTTTAGAGTAGACAATTACATTAAGCCAGTAGTTAGAAGCTCTCTGTCACCTGCAAGCATGAAGTAGGAGGGACGACCACCATTCCACCGTTGATCAAGAGGTGCTGCTGGAGAGAAGCTCGAGAGAGATATCTTTTTCAACTTTTCCATCAAGTTGGTCATAACAAACATTAAAAACAAGTCAAAGAGGACAAGAGATCCAACTCTACGGCTTGACTTCTTCCTTTTCATCTTACATTTTCATTCACCATTTTATTTCACTGAGCTGAGATTGTTTGTATAAACATTTGTTATCTTTAATTCAATCTTATCTTCAACCATTCATCACTTTTCCATCTGTTTACTTTCAAAGTTGTTTGTGTTTGTGAACTTTCTAGATTGATGAGAGCATGAAATTTTTTGCTTTAGTCTTCCTGATCAATTGATTAAAGTGATAAAGTAGGTAAGTCATTCGAGAGAGTAGTTTAATTATTGAATGCATCAAGTCAGAACGTGAAGTAATCTTAGAGAAATAATTGCTCATGTATTTCGTCTATTCTTTGTAACTAATGCATGCACCCAAGAGATAGGATTATGTGTGGCATACGCATCGAGAGATGTTGAACTTAGCATGAACTGAAGAACAGAAGTCCCAACGCATAGCACAAACACTTAGATTGTAAATAAACATCTGCACCATCTTCATTCCATCAATATTGTGTTTGTTGGGAATGTCCTAGAACTCGCAATTCGTAAATTTTGTGTTAAACATTCTATTTATCAATAAAATATTATTGAGTATCTTATTTCAATAAAGTTGTTGTTTTTCCATTCTATTATAAAAATCCAATAAACACATCCATAGCTATAGTATGAATACTTTAACTTTATATGGTGACATAAACAAAATCAAGTTAGTAGTACATAGCCGAAATAGTCTATAAGTATAGGGATGAAATTGAGTATCTCATCCTGGTAACACTACTGGATGCGGCTTATTTTGTATAGGTAATACAAATGATGTGATCCACAGATCATTCATGTAGAGACATGTGAGTGAGAGCATCTTATGCAATGAGTATGCATATAGACTGGACCACGAGATAGTCATTTTTCTTTATAACGACCATTTACTGCTAAACTGATTATTTCATATTAAATTAACATAGGATAACTCGATCTTAATCCTAAGCTAGCTATGTTTATTCGGGATTATCCTTTCATCTGCATGGGTGAGGGTAGTCCAACAACACTGCCCAATAAGCCTTCCATTTTGGGATAAGACTGGATGGATAGTTAGAGACATAGCCCTGCAAGATGGAATTCACCTTTACCCATTTTAGGGTTAGCAGATGGGTTGTTCTCTTAAGTGCTGATTCCAGGTTTTGAACAATCGAAGTCACACCTTCTCATGATAGAGAGGGACATGATTCATAAGTGGTATTATGAATCAAATTGTTCATTAGAGGGTCAGTAGGAACTTAAGGAACAAGATGCATTTACAGGGGTAAAACGGTAATTTTGTCTCAACTGTAATTATGAACGACCTGTAAATGATCAACTTACTTATTATGGTTTACATGGACAGAAACATATCTATAGTGAGGAGAGTGCACCTATCGAGCTATAGTGGTGTGTCTTGATAGTTAACGAATAGTAATTAATTCGATTAAAAGAGTTTAACGAATTAATAATAGATTGTTGGAACTCATGACCTGTAGGTCCATTAGGTCCCTCTACTAGCTCATAAATTGGAATAGAAAATTGAGTATTGGATAGGATAAATTTTGGAATTAGGATTATGAATTTGAAATGTTAAAATTCAATTATTAGAGTTTTCGATTGGTTGTATTTGATACAATTAAAACCGTTTAATTTAGTTGAAATTAAACGAAATTGGAGAATCAATTAATATTCAAATTATGATTTAAATATGAAATTGAATCATTTTGGTAGAATTGGTGTTTTATTAATTTAATATTAAGATATTAAATTAATTTTCTTTTAATTAAAATGTTTAATTGAAAACAAAATTGGTTTTATTTAAATTAATTATTTTGAATTAATTTTATAAAAACTAATTTTTAAATAAAATGATTTTATTTAAAAACAATTTTAGTTTAAAATTTTTTTTTTTTTTCAAGTTAGTGGATTTTTCCAATTTAGAAAAAATCCACTAACCAAATCTATGGTGGTTTATCACCTAATTCCACCATCTTCTTCTTCAATTCTAAGTAGGAGTTGCCTCCATGCAACCTAGCTTTACTGCATGATTTCAGAGTATAAATTGAACCTCCATATAAAGAGTTTGATAAGAATTCAGAGGTTTTGATATTGAACTGCTGCAAGGTTGAAAACCCTCTCAAACCATCAAAATTCACCTAAAATTCAGCTTGATTTGAGTGTTTCCACCACACATTCCTTCTTGAGCTTTGTAGAGAAGACCTTGTTGGTGCTCTTGTTGAAGTTTCAAGTTCAATCTTGAAGTGATTCTGCTGAATTCATGGACTAAGTCTTCAAAGGTAAGTTTTGCTTCAAACCCTATTTGAACCTTTTTTGAATAGTATGTTTAAAACTTAAATTAAGAGTAGTTAGAGTGTTTATTAATTATGATTTATTCCGCTACATGTTAGATTACTACTTCAGTGTTCAGAAGAGCTTGCTATTCCTACTAGGAAATCAACGCATACCATTTACACTTGAAACCATTCCTCCATATATCTCTTTCTCCCTCTGAACTTCTATTTCTTTTTGCATGCGTACCATTAGTCTAGTGTAAATAACCAACACCTCTATTAATTAAGAAGCCTCTGCATTATATATGAAAATAATTCATGCATTAGTACATTCTAGACCATGCGTTCAACCCCTAGACTTACCAGAAAACTTAGGTTGGATTTATATTTGGATATAATTTAAGAGAACTTGTACGCATTAACAAGGTGTACACATATCTATCACCAACATAGCCTATTTTCATACGAAGAGATAGATAAATCCTTAATCCATCTTCACTTATCATAATCATTCATCACCATTTTTCTTTCATCTTCAAAAGCACATTTAGAATATAAATTACGAGCGAACAACAATTCTCGAAAATTTGATTTATATGTTTCAGGTACTTAAATCCTTCTGAGATTCTCATATAAATATCATTATCAAGAGATTCATATAAGTATGCGGTGACTACATCCATAAGATGCATGTCCAGATTTTCATACACAGTCAGACCAATTAAATATCATAATGTAATTGCATCTACCATTGAAGAATACGTCTCCTCATAATCAATATCAGGTCTTTGTGAAAAATCTTGTGCAACTAGTCTTGCTTTATATCTTGTGACCTTATTATTTTCATTTCTTTTCCTCACAAATACCCATTTGTATCCCATAAGTTTGACACCTTTTGATGTTTAAACTACTTGTCCAAAAACCTGATGTTTTGAAAGTGAGTTAAATTCGATTTCGATTACTTTTTTCCACTGAAGCCAATATTTTCTATGTCAACATTCTTCAACAGATTTTGGTTCAAAATCCTCATTTTCAGATACAATATCAAGAGAAACATTATATGCCAAAATGTTGTCAATAACTACATGAGTCTAATTCTATCTTTTTCTTATCATAACATAGTTGAAATCTCATTATCATCTTTAGGTATTTCACCTTCCTCGTTGTCATGAATTTCTTCGTGAGTATTTACATCCTCAACTAGGTCTTCTTAACTATTAATTATTTTTCTTTTTCAAGGATTTTTATCTTTGGAACCCACTGGTCTATCACGCTTCTAGCGTGTTCCAGGCTCATTATGGCAACATGCCATGTTGGGATATCAATTTTTGATGGAACATTTGCAACTGGTATATGCGATTTAGTTACTTTCTTTGCATATGGTAACTGATTTATTATATTTTGCAAATGAATTATCTTCTACACTTCAAGTTCACATTGATCTATACAGGGATCTAAAGAGACAATAACGATGCATTTCATGTAATTTCTGTTTCCAATTTCTTAATTCCTCCCCCTAATGTTGAAAATTTTGTTTCATTAAAATGTCAATCATCAAATCATGCAATAAATACATCACCTTTCAGGGGTTCAAGATATTTAATAATTGATGGGGAATCATATCCTACATATATTCCTAACCTCCTTTGAAGACTCATCTTAGTACGTTGTGGTTGAGCAATTGGAACATATACTACACATTAAAAAATTCTCAGATGGGAAATATTTGGCTCATGGCCATAAGCTAATTGTAATGACGAGTATTTATGATAAGATACTGGTTTAATGCATACATGTGACGCTGCATGCAAAATAGCATGTCCCTATACAGATGTAGGAAGCTTATCTCTCATAAGCAATGATCTAACAATTAACTTTAAACATTTGATGAATGATTATACTAAACCATTTTGTGTATGAACATAAGCTACAAGATGTTCAACACTTATCTCCATTGACATACCATAATTATCAATAGCTTGAGATATAAGTTCACCAGCATTATCAAGACAAATGGTCTTAATTGTATAATCAGAAAATTGTGCTCTTAACTTAATTATTTGAGCAATTAGTCTTGCAAATGCAAGATTTTGTCTTGATAATAAGCAAATGTGTGCCCATCTGTTGGACGTGTCTATTAATACCATAATATATCTAAATAATCCACTTGGTGGGTTAATAGGTCCACATAGATCACCATGAATTCATTCTAAAAATCCATGTGATTCAGTCCCCACTTTGACTGGTGATGATCTAATCATTAATTTGTCTTTAGAGCATCACATGATAATTCATTAGATTGAAGAATCTTCTGGCTCTTCAATGGTTGTCCATTTGAATTCTCAATAATTATTCTCAACATTGTAGATCCTAGATGACCCAATCTTTCATGCCAAATTGTCAGTATGTTTGGATTCATGAACTTCAGGTTCATTGTTGCATATGTTTTAATTATTCGTATATGAGTATAATATAATCCAGAAGATAAAGCAGGTGGTATACGTTTTTCATATGAAATAGTAGATTTGATATAAAGACACTCCTTATCATTCTTTCTATCAGTCTCAATATGATAACCATTGCAACGTATATCTTTAAAACTAAGTAGATTTCTCTTTGACTTATTAGAGAACAATGCATTGTCAATTGTAAATTTTGTTCCTCTAGGCAAAATAATATTTGTTTTCCTAAATCATTCAATCAGATTTGCAGAACCTGATATTATATTCACTATTACTTCTAACATTGTCAATTTGGAAAAATATTTTCTACTTGTAAGTATTGTATTTGTAGTTATACTGTCTGCCAGACATAGATTTTTTTTGCTCATTTTTTAATCACTCAACATATGAAAATGATCCAGGTTTCTTCATTAAAATAAAATAATTACAATAAGAAAAACAACACTTGGAATATAAAAAAATTTAACATTAACCAAGGGAAAAAACATGAAAATAAGAAAAACGGACAACATTGATACTAAATATTCTCAAAATCAAAGGAAACGTTTGTTATATCATCAATTGTTCCAATTTTCTCTTCAGAAGATTTGAAAAAGTGTGCTACATTCAAATCTGTTATATTGGATGAGTAAAATATCTTATTATCCTGATATACAAAATATGCTTCCACGTTTTTCCCTTTTTCCTTCAGGTGGTTTGGTAGAGATCAACTAAGTGTTTTGATGTACGATAGATACGTGATCAATGCCCAGTTATTCCACGTCGAAAATATTTATTTTTTCAACACTTTTTGAACTCTTTATCTTGTGGAACTTTTCCTTTGAGATCATCATTTTGTATGTGTTTTTGAAATTTAAATGATTATAATGACCACCACAAAAATAATAATTATTTCTTCCTCTACCATGGTCACGACCTCGACCATGACCACGATTATTAAAATTCACAATATTCACTCTAGGGAATGTTATTGTTCTAGTTGATCGAGATTCATGATTTTTCATCAACGATTATTAAAATTTACAATATTCACTCTAGGGAATGTTGTTATTCTAGTTGGCTAAGATTTATATTTTTTTTAATCAATAATTTGTTATTTCATCCGGCCACGAGAAGACATCAGATGCGTGCAGAATATTTTTTAAATATTTCTCTCAATATTGCTACTGTAGGAGCATATCAGAAATGTAGAAAAATGTATTCTCTAATAACATATTGATTTAAAATTTTGGAGTCTCAAGTGCATCCACTTACAAAGAGCTTTAGGACGAAAAATTGTTTTCTGATGATCACATTTTTATGACATCTCAGTGTATTTCGGCATTAAGCACTCATGACTAATAATTATTACCATTTACCATTAATATCAAATGCTACAAATTCTAATTTTGTAATATTTTTCATAGCAACACTATTACTAAATATTATATTTATACTAGAAATTTAATATATATTAAATATGTAAAATAATATTTAATTTATTAATTATAACGAATAGAGAAAAACCGACATACTTTTAGGACCCAGCTTTAGCGGAAAAGTGATAGAAGCTCGTGCTAATAACTTGATATGAAATTTGGGAGCATAATAGAACACGACTATGGAAAAAATATAATATAATAATAATATATAATATAAATAAATAACAAAATAATATAAAATAATATATATAAATAAATATAGATATAAAATAAATAACTTAAAGAAAATAAGAAAAATAATGAAATCATGAAATTTTCACTAAAATTTTCTCATCTTCACCGTCCTACAAAAATGCATAAATGATCACTATTTATAGGAAAATTGGTAAGTAAGATGTGATTATTAGGACACTAACCATGTATTGTGACATTTGGTAATATGTTTAAAGACATATGATTCTTTTTGAGATGGATATCTATTTTTATAATATTTATAATACGATGAAGTGTTAAAATTGTATGTGAATATTTAAAATAGGTACAATTTATCAACTGATTTTAAATTCAAGTAAATGCAAAGATGACACTTGGAATTACTTTTTTTTCTAAATATAATTATTAATAGACATCAAATTGTGGAAAGAGACTGTCCTGAAAAAAATTGTGGAGAGAGACCAGCTTACCAATTATACTTACACACGAATAAACGAGAAATTCAAATATGTTTAAATAAATGTATATTTAATTAAACAAAAATAAAAAAAACTAGGCTAAATAAGTCAATAATTATTTCCCCATTCAAATTTAGTTGGATAGACATTGACAGGTCAAAGATCAACTAAAGTGTGTTTTTTAGAATTCTTTTAAAAATTCTCTCCAAACTAGCTGTCCCCTGGTTTTCTTTTCTTTTTTTTTTTTTTTAATATATTTTATTAGTTTTTTTAACGGTGATTGATTGATTATTTTTATTATACAGTTCAAAAATGTTTTTCAGTATTATATGGAAATTTCTGAGAGTTTTCAACGGAATATGGACTTTTAATATATAATTAATTAATTAATTTCTAAACTTATTTTTGGAAAATAATTATTTGCATTCTTTTAATTAAAAAATAACTTCATAAACGCCCAAGTTGAAGGGCAAAAAAAAAAAAAAAAAAAACAAAAACAAAAATCAAAAAAAAAAAAACACAAAAAACAAAAAACAAAAACAAAAGACAAAAAGAAAAAAAAAAACAAAATGACACTTAGGACTCGTTTGATAACATTCCTGTTTCCAGTTTTCAATTTTCCGTTCCCCTTTCTTGTTTCCTCTCCTCTTTTTTGAGAATATGTTTGATAACTATTCATGTTTCTTGTCTCTTGAAAAAAAAAAAAACAAGAATAGAAACTTGTTTGATAATTATTTTTGTTTTTTGTTTCTTGTATTTTTTTTCTTACATTTTTTTCATATTTCATGGTTTAAATATAATCTAATTATATAAAATAAAATAATATATATACTATGCATTAAATATAAAAAATAATTATTAAATATTTAAACTATCGAATACACATAAGTCTCGATGTAAAATTAATATCAATAATAGAATTGTTTCTATCATTTGTATGTTGCTAAAATTTGATTTATAATATTATTTCTCACTAAGTCATTTGTTTTAAATTTAAATGATGTAGACTCAAATCTAACTAAATTATATTATTATGTAAATATCTTGGTCATAAGAATATTAAAATGAATCTAAATGAATATCTTAGTAAACAAAATTATATATATCGTACCATGTAATGGAGATCAGATCTTGGTCTGGATCCGGTGGTTCTGGGAACAATATAGTTTACCTGCTTGCCTACTACGGTTAAGGGAAATCTTTCTGTTGAAAGGCAAACAATGTGGGTAGTATCCAAAGAGGAATACTTCCAGTAGTCTCGGCCATTTGTCCCACTTCCCTCCCCATTTCATCAAAAAAATAAGGAAACGGGCGACGATTTGGCACTAGATATCCGGAGGTTCCGTTTTGGGCAGGCTGGTGCCAGTCCCTGGATGGTCTAAGTTCTTTTCTTACTTTAAAAAGAACAAAAGTCCCTTGTCTTTGTCCTTTGGTTCTTGGGGACTGAATCTCCTCCTTATCCTTAACAGCGACTAACGGAGGAATTTTTTTATGCTGTGAAAATTAGTTAATAACGAGCTTTCTAGCTCTCCCATCCTATGAGCCCTGCGAGCTCACAAGTCATCAATGATGGTCAGGAAAACGAAGGAGCTACTTGGGATTGGAGGAATGTCGAATGCATTGTCACTCTCCTCAAGTGGGTTAGAAAGCAAATCCCTTGTTAAGTTAACGATTGATGCGTGTAAAATTGTAAAATTATAATTCGTTTCGTATGTAAGAAAAATAATATATATATATATGCATACTACAAAATTTAAAATTCAAAATTGAAAAAATATTTATATATACATATTGAAAAGAAAAATTATTTTAAACGACAAAACTACTAATAATATTTACAAATAATAGCAAAATATCACCGTCTATCTGCGATAGACAATAAAATTTTGCTATATTTGTAAATATTTTTGTTCATTTTCCAATATTTGAAAATAACCCTATTCAAAATTTGAAATTTGAAAATAAAAATAATATAAATCTACATATTTGAAAATTCAAAACTCAAAATTAAATTTTCTATATTTGTATATATTTTGGTTCATTTTTCTATATTTAAAACAAATCAAATTAAAATTTGAAAATTGAAAATCAAAATAATATATAAATCCAAATATTTAAAAATTTAAAATTCAAATTAAATTAATATATAGATATAAAAAAAATTAAAAAGAAAATAAATATAAATACAAGAAAGAAATATAAAAAAATATAGAGAAAAAACAGACCTAAAAGAAAGAAAGAAGAAAATAAATATAAATAAAAGAAGTAGATAATTATAAAAGAAATATAAAAGATACCGAAAAAAGGAAATATAAAAGAAAGAAATAAGAAAGTAAATATAAATAAAAGAAACAAATAATTCTAAAGTTAATATAAAAAAAATATTGAGAAAAATGAAATTTAAAAGAAAGAAAGAAAAATAAAATAAAAAAGTTTAAGTGGGATTTGATTCTAAGACCATGAATATTTAGTCAAATTTACATTTTAATATATGTTGGGAACAACTTTAAATAAAATAAAAATAAAATAGGAGAAGCTACTTTTTCGTAGTTCCTCAATTATGGTCCCATTTTTAAGAACGTTTCTTAAATTTTAGGAACAAAAAACATGAATGATCATCAAACATATCGTTTATGAAAAAATTGAGAAATAGGAACGAAAATATTATCAAATAGAGTATTAATAATTACATCACCAACTCAACTAAGAGTTCTGATTTGGAAAAAACAAAATGTAAAAAGAAAAAAAAATGTCCAGCCATACAATGGGCGAAACTCAATTCTTAGCACAATGACGAAAAGATAAAAAGACTTTTTCCAGAGGTCTCGCCAAGATATCATGATCTCATACCTATATAACTCACTAATTCAAGTAGATCTCAATGTGCAAAGATATTTATTTATGTTAATTTAGCTCTTCTTTTGACAATATTTGTTATTTTTTTATTTGAGATTGATTTAAATGTTTGTTTCTTGCATCTACATATGGGTAGTCGATAATTTCACTAGCATATAACTTAAGTGGTTAGGATATTTGTTTCTCTAGCATGAGTCATAATTTCATATTTTTACCATTTATTTGGAACATATAAAAATCTCTTTTAATATTTTCTTCTCTTCTCATATTTTTATTAATGAGAGTTAAAAAAAAAATAAAATTTTAAACCATATTTTGTCTAAACATAAAATATAGAACTCAATTGTGACCGTCAATATAAGTATAATTCAATTGATATGGTTTTGTACAATCAATCTCGAGATTTTAGGTTCAATTTCTATTTCTATTCACATATTATTAAAATAAATAAATAAAAAAATATAGAAGAACTCAATTGTAACTAAAATATGGATACTCACCAGGAAGTAATTTTGCACCAAACAAAGTTGTGAAGTGCAATAGTTTAAGGAAACACAGCTACCTCACAATGTGGAGCGCATTAATAGTGAATGGGAAAAAAAAGCCTAATTCTTTCCTTAAAAAAAAGACAAGGAAAAAAAAAAAAAAAAACTAATTCAACACTACATCCAAGTCCCCTAACATGCACCAAAAATAACAAGTATATATATATATATATTAATTTGGTTTTTCGTACTTTAAGATTCGTTTCATTTTAGTTGATACAACTTTAAAATATTTAGTATGGTCTTATACTTTCTAACTTTGAGTCATTTTAATTTCTACTTTTAAAATATTCATTTTAGTTTTTATAGGTTCAACTTTGATTTAGTTTAGGGCAAATCGAGCATAGCTCCATTGGCATCCAAGTGTTGAATACAGGAAGACCTTCAGACGACGAATAGGACAGCCGCAAATGGTCAGGAAATGGCGGTCGGGCAAAGAACGGAACCTGTAAAACAAAAGCTCATTATAGGCTGAGTTGCAGAGCTCGCTCTCTTTAAAACGTTTCACGGCTCTGCCCAAGTGTCCAAGCAGGTCAGGAATACTGTCACGTCGTCCCCAGGCTTAAACAACCCCCCCCCCCCCCCCCAAAAAAAAAAAGAAAATTCGATCGAAAATGCATTATTACTGACCGGAACACACCCCCTTCTGACTGAATGCTCAAAAAACGGAAGCAGGGAAAAAAAAAAAAAGTAGAGGAGAGCGATGGGAATGGAAGGAAGTGTAAGAAAAATTTGTTGTGTCCTGACTGCTAAAGGACATGTCTTTTATAGGCCTTCTGAAATGCTGCAAGAGAGAAGCGGAAGATGCGTGTGGGGAAGACCGGGAAGACGCGACCAATAAATAACAAAAAATAATAATGTTTTTATTAAAGAAAAATAATCACACTCGCCTCACCCATCCGGACGATGGCGCACGTGTGGGACATCCATCGAACTCACATTGGTCTATCTTCTCATTTCCTCCAAAACATGGGTACCCTTTGGACCCAAACTCATAGCCCAAGGTTGGAGTACAAAATGGAGACTTCATTTTCAAAATTTTCCAATGTGTGATTCTTCAACCAACAAAGTGTTTAGTCATTGAACTTTTAAAAATTGACAATTTTTGGTCCCTTAGAAATGAATAAAAATGGACCGAGATAGTCACTCTTTAAAAGTGTGAAGACCAAAATAAAATTCTGGTCCCTTAGAAATGTAATAAAAATGGACTGAAATAGTCACCATTTAAAGGTGTGAAGACTTAGAAATGAAATAAGAATGGACCAAGATAGTCATTCTTTAAAAGTGTGAAGACAAAATAATTCCCTTAGAAATGTAAGGACCGAAATTAGTTACCTTTAAAAGTGTGAAGACCAAAATAAATACAAATTAAAAATACATGGATGAAAATTAATATTTTATAAATATAGTACAAAAAATATCACTTCGGGTCCAATATTTTGAAGTTTGTTCAATTTGAGTCCGTATACTTTTCATTGTCTAATTTTAATCTCTGTCAATAAATCTTCATGTTTAATCCTTCAAAGTTAATTTTTACATGATCTAGTCAAATAATAATAATAATAATAATAATTTTCATCCTGTGATATACTATATGATAATAAATTTTCAAAATTTATGATTAAAATATTAATAGACAACAAAAAGTAATTTAAAAAATTACCAATAAATTAATAGTAGAAATTTAAGAGTTTTTTTAAATACATAGAATAAAATTGAATAATTAAAAATACATAAACTAGAATTAAAAAAACTTTCTAAGATGATATTTTAACCAAAAATCAATCAAATACCCAAGTTTTATTTAAACGAGAAAAAAAAAAAAAAAAACATTACGCGTTTATTTGCGGCCTCTATTATTTATTTATTGCGGTTTCAAATAATACATTTGCTTGCAGCTTCTCGTGCGCCATATGTTTGGCAGTTGAATAAGACCTTCATTCATTTCCAACGAACACATTTTCAACGCCTCCAAAAATAAATAACTAATAATTAAATAATCAACGACTTTTTGATAGCTGGCGATAGTTGCGCCACCGACGAATAAGTCTTCAAAAATGGTTTTCTTTTTCTTCTTTAATTTACGTTTCTTATACGGTTTAATATTGATTAGAGTGTTGAATTTGAGAACACAACCGAATACGAATGTCAATAAAATATACTATTAAAATAAATAAATATAATATATTTAAATATATAAAATAAAATAAATAATAAAATAACAAATTATATATTTTTCTACTTTTTCTGAATTTTTTGGAATTTACCCAATATGTATCTTTCAAAATTCACAAAATGTCACTATTTATAGGTATTTTAGCAAGTAGGAGATAGGTTACATAGATACTAAGAATGAATATTTATGAGACACATGGACAATACTTTGAAAAATCATGGCATGACATATGGTTAATAGACATCAAACATGAACATCTAATGAGTATCTGTTTTCTATAATATTTATAATATTCTCCATTAGATGTCCATTATATACATGAAATATGTCTTGTTAAAACACTATTAAGAAAAAATTCATTGGGAAAAAAAATTCTAGTGAAAGAAAAAAAATTACATATTTTATAAAATCTAATACTCTTAAAAAGAATATGTGAGAGTTTCTGAACCTAATTTAGATGGCCAAACAAAACGCAAACAATTAGCAGAAATAAATCGTAAGCAAGATATATAGTGCTTCGACTAGTTTGGTCTACATCCACTATGAGAACCAGCTTGAATTAATTTATTAATGAGCAATAAAGAAATTTACAAATTACAGGTAATCAACAATATTTCTCTAATAAATTTCAAAACAACAATATTTCTCTAATAAGTTTTGAAAACAATAATATTAATATTAAAGGTCCGTTTTAATAACTCCTTACTTTACATATGAAAAAAAAAGAGGTGGTTTTTCTCTATAAGGAAGTTAGTTCATAAAAGGAAAAAAAGACTTTTGTTTTTCTCTCGTCTTTTTTTTTTTCTTTTTTCTTTTCAATGCCCTCACTCTTCCCTTCTCTAAGTGATTTTACAGAAAAAGGAGTTCTTTTTCAAATAATCCAAATTCTTATTCCCTACTCTTTCAAAAGTAGGTTAATAAACTAACTCCTTGTCAGAGAATATCAGTGAAGATTCTATAAAGGCATCATTGTATGAGGGAAGATCAATTCGTTGAGGAAGAAAATGTCTTGATAAACATTGCGGTGTTTTTTAGGAGGGCTTTCAAAAGTAAGTTATTCTTCTTCCCTAAATTTTACATGCTTAACCTGTAGAATGCATAAAGTATGTATGTTTTTCTTTTCTATGTTGTAATCTTTCAAAAGTAATATCGAAAGCAAAGCGATCACTTGCTTCTGCTGCATAATTCGATCCTTTCATAAGTTTCATAAATTTGAATGAAAACTATGGAAACTCTAGGAAGATGCACTCCATATTATAAAAACCAAGGGAGCCTATACCACACTGATAAGAAAAGGTAGCGAAAGATCGTCCAATACCATCTTGAAGATTTGAAGTTAATCTCCGCAAAGAACAAGGGCTTTGGAAATATACAAACATGTTTTTCATGTACAATGTACACTTGAATCACAAAATTTTATAGTAGAATTATACATCAACATAAAAAGGAGAAGAAGATAAATCATTTGTCATAAAGAATGAACCGAGCGTAACCATAAACTTATGAAGAAATGCACGTGACTATGTCAAAATAACTCAACGCAACACAGACAAGTGCTTATGTAGTTGATTGTCTGAAATTTACCTTATTTTTCTCAATTATATTAAAAGAAAAAAACTATTTAACGGTTTTATTTTGAAGATTGGATGACAATAAACTGACAAAACAGAAAATTCTAACTGCACAGTTCGTGAAAAAACATGTTCTAAGGAACACCATTCATTTAACAATTCCACCATTTGCATCAACAGTTATCCTTCTGCTCTTATGATCTCAACTTCCTAAATTGAAATTACATACAACTTTCATGTATCGGCATTTTCTTTACCAGAATTAAGCCTAGGGAGCTTTTCATGTAACAACATTAAACCCAGGGCGAGAATGAATAAAATCAGAACGAGAAATAATAGCCTCAGAATAAGAACGTACCGAAGACTGAAGATGAAAACGAACATGAAGATCCGAGATGAGACCCATCAACTTCCATTCACTATGCTGTAGCAAGATATCTACAAAAGAAAACAGTGAAAATGAGCATATCATTTTTACGACAAAACCAAAAACTAGTAAATTAATAGCTTGACATGCCTGGGAAAGATGGTACTTGTAAGCTAATTAATAGGGTTGTTGTGGTGTCCTTGTAAGGAAAACATCCATTGTCTTGAAAATCGAGTTTCATAATTACTACAAGAGATTATATAGAGGAATAAAAGTTTGTTGTAATAACAACAAACTAATTAATAGGGTGCTTAACTAAAATTTAAATCTGGACTAGACTATCAAATGAAAATGAAATAAACTAGATATAAGATTTCTTGACTTCTGAAAATTCAGTTCATTGAACTATATGTAATAGGCCAATGGCTACCGCAACAAATCAAATAACACATGATAGTATCAATAATAAACTCCAAGAAATAATATGCAAGTCAGCTCAATATATATGTTCCAATGCAATTTTAGACCAAAAAAAAAAAAAAAAATCGAATGATAGCTGTTTTTTTTTAAAATAAAATATCATTATTATATGTTGCTTGGTGACCTTTTCTTAATTATAAATATTTTATTTTTATTTTTTATTTTCTGTAGGAGACAATAGTAGAATACAATAATTTTTTGATATTTTATATATTTTTTTTGTTATGAAATATTATAGGGTCTCATTTTGAAAAGTATTAAAAGACTCATGTCACACCCCTTCCCAGATTACTCTCTTAATTTAGAAGAGAATGTGACGACAACAATTACCAACCATTTTGTGACACTTACCGTTTAACCTACATCCTTAACTTGCTTAAAAATCCCTAGAATACATAAATAACATTTTAAAATAATTAATCTCAGATCACACAACCAGGGTTGATCACACAACATATTTAAATCATTAACAGATACAGAGTTCAGTGGGTCCCCACACTTAGCCCTAGTCCTTAACATGAACAACACTTGTGTACAGACATTTACAAGTAAACACCTAAAACTTCTCTTTAAATTGGAGTCTTTGAGTGGCAGAGCAGCAATGCAATTAACCTCTAGGGAGATTACTACTACTTGGAGAGGAGAAAAACATTTAAAAAGAAAATGAGTGAGCTACTAGCCCAGTGGGTGACTAATAAATCATAAGCATCATGCTTTAAACTGAAAACTGCCAAGCAAACTTATACTTAAATCTTTTAAACATAACATAGCTTAAAACATAGCTTAACATGATCCTTAGTTGAAAGAGAACCCTTTTGCTCAATCCCTCAACGACAAACCTTAGTTGGTGTGGAGTATTCTCAACACAACTAACGTGAATTCTACCTACGTGCATGTGGTAACAACTAAGTATCATCATACCTTAGGTACTACTGCTCAGATACTTTCTCAAGTCTTTTAGTATCGAGCTTAACTTAATCAACATAAAACTTATTCATTAAAAACATGTATCCTTGGAAGCATAGGATCATGAAACATAAGCTTAACATCTTTAATATATAACATGATTCTAACGCATGCTTCATGAGTCTTAAGAGCATAAGTACTCAAACATGATTTAATAAACTTCTTAAAGATAGGCATGCATTAAAAGAGCTAGTTTGCTTGGTAACATTTTTTAAAAATAAGCTAGCATGAGTTTGAACTTTAAATAAAACATGAGTTTACTAAAACATTTGGAAAACACTTAATCTTTATCACTCACAGCCTTGGACGTTCCTCCTAGGGTTGATAAGCTTTTCATATTGGTGTTAATCCTGTGGACATGAACAACATGTTTAGCCAATATTCATGGCCTCCTTGTGAGACTAACTCACATAAATTAGCTTAACATTTAACTTAAAACTTCACATTTTAGCTTAACGCATACCTCTCTTATGCATTCAACATTTAGAAAATCCTTGGGTGATGGCACTAGCCTATGTAGCCAACAATCATCAGCTTATGCGCCAACGCATACCCCATGCGTTCACTCAACCATGCGCCCATGCACACCTAGTGCAACCTTGCGCTCAGTGCCTCGCACTCCTGCTTGCACAACCTCGCTCGTAACCTGCCACACAACTTATCGCCCACACAGCGCCCCCCTTGCGTTCATGGTTCAGCACACGTCCGCACGGTCTAACGCGTACCAGTGCATCCTCGCGCCCAACCCAACGCATCCTTGAGCTCAACTTGCACTTCGCACACGCCTGCAGCTTGCTTGGGTTGAGCTGCTTGCTCACTCAACGGTTGTAGTTTCCTGCTTGTTTAACCAAAATTCCAGATTAAACATTGAGCTCGAATAACTAATTTTCCAGACCTTTTCTTGGAAAACTTCCTTCTACAATCTTGTTTAAAACATCTTAACTTACTTACCTTAAAATTTGGACTTTGTATTCGTCTTGGTTTGTTTGGAAACCTTCAATCTTCACCACTGGCCCAAATTCATCCGAGAGCCTGACCTTCTGGAGGATTTTTTCAAATTTCAACTTGAATCCAGAGGAATTTTCTTCCGATAGCCCTGGTGCTTCAACTACACTCATGTTTGAATGACTTTAGAATCACGTCTTTTGCACGAGTAAACTACTCAAACCGAGTTCCTGAACTGAGTTTTCCTTTTTATACTAAAATCTACATGCCTTTCTTTTAATCTCAGGCTGCCAGCTTGCCTACCAAATGGGTTTAACTTCCATAATCTTGACAATTGGCCCATTAAGGTATTGATTAAGCTGAGAACTTTTTTAACCATTAACGCAAGACCCTATTCTTCCGCGCTTATCAAGGCATGGCAACAATCAACTCACACACCTTTGTGGCACAAGCGTCTTAGACATCCCGACATCAAAATCATACAGAAGGCTATGATGAGAAATGTTGTGATTGACCTTCCAAATGTCAGCAACTATGAAGGGGTTATATGTGGAGAATGCCAAGTAGGAAAGCAAACGAAAGTGTCTTATAAACAGGTACCAGTAACTGTTACAAATCACATCCTCGAGCTAATTCATGTAGACCTTATGGGATCCATACAAATAGAAAGCCTTGGAGGGGAAAAAAATGTCATGGTTTGTGTTGATGACTTTTTCAGATACACACGGGTTAAATTCATAAGAGAAAAGTCTGAGTCATTTCAAGTGCTCAAGACTCTCTGTCTCCAACTACAAAGAGAAAAGGGTTTAACATTGTTTGTATTCGTATTGATCATGACAAGGAATTTGAAAAGAGTCAATTTGCTGATTTTTGTGACTTTTAAGATATACATCATGAGTTCTCTGCCCCCATCATACCTCAGAAGAATGGAGTTTTCAAATGAAAGAATCGAACCTTACAAAAGGTGGCTCGAGCTATGTTTCATGCTTATGACCTCCTATATCATTTTTCTACTGAAGCCCTAAATATTACCTATCACATACATAATCAGATGGCTACTTGACCTAGTATTGATTGCACAAATTATGAAATTTGGAGGGGGAGGAAACCTAATGTAAAATACTTTCATATTTTTCATATTTTGTGTTATATACTAGCTGATCGAGATCCAAAGAAAAAATGGGATTTCAAAAGTGATGAAGGAATTTTCCTGGGGTACTCAAAAGCAGTAGGGCCTATAGGGTCTATAACAAGCGTACAAAGAGCATTATGGAGTCTATCAATATTGTCATGGATGATATGAATGAAGAAACAGGGATTGTTGAGGCGACTGAAGAAGATGATGTTGATGTTGTGACAAATGGGAGTAAATCTAAATTGATTGTCTCACAAACTACTGATAACAATTCCTGTGACAAGCCTATAAATCCTTAAGACTATACAGTTTTAGATAATGAAGAGGATCAGAAATGTTCTAAGCAGCTCTCTAGTAGGATCTTGAAGAATATTCTCCCAATAAATGATAAGAGATGTTGAGTCTAAAGTTTCCACCAGAAAAAAGAAAAAAGTGGATTACCTCTAAATGGTTGGTAAGATTTGCTTCATATCCACTATGGAACCCAAAAATGCTTTTGAAGCCTTGAAAGGTGAGTGTTGGATTAATGCAATGCAAGAAGAACTAGCAATTGAAAGACTTCAAGTTTGGACGCTAGTCCCACGACTTGTTTCACCAAATTTCATTGGCACAAAATGGATCTTCAAAAATAAATCTGATGCAGATGGAATGGTCAACAGAAATAAGGCTCGCCTGGTTGCTCAAGGGTAATCTCAAATAGAGGGTGTTGCCTTTGATGAGACATTTGGCCTTGTAGCATGTCTGGAAGCCATCAGACTTTTGCTAACCGTTGCCTGTTTGCTCAAGTTCAAACTTTACCAAATGGATGTCAAAAGTGCCTTTCTCAATAGGTACTTAAATGAAGTAGTCTATGTCTAGCAACCTAAAGGATTTATTGATCTTGATCACCCTGATTATGTATACAAGCTTCAAAAAGCTATGTATGGCCTAAAGTAAGCACCTCGTGCTCGGTATGATCACTTATATGAATTTTTTCTTAAACAGGGATATGTAAGAGGGAGAACTAACAAAACGTTGTTTGTAAAGAAATAACAAGGAAGCCTCGTGGTTGCCCAAGTTTATATGGATGACATTGTGTTTAAAGTGTTGAAGTTGATGTCCTAAATCTCGTAGGGTCCTATTGTTAGGATTGGTGTCCTAATTCTCTCGGAGTCTCGTAGTTTGTAATCTGTACACATTGTTATGAATAAAATAAGAATTATTTTATTTGGCATTTACTCATATCCAATAAACAAAGGTCCATGGTTATTGTATGTAAACTTAAGCATGTATATGAGATATACAAGTGGATCATACCTTAAGTGATAACCTAAAGAGGTCTGTAGTATAAGGATTAAGAAGGGTCACCTGGAGAGTTTGGCTCTGCAAGACATACGACATCTTGTCTAGGGCACGTGGGAGATGATACTCGAGTATACCCTAGTTTATTGTATATTGTACTTGTATTTATCTTGTATTTTACATTAGTCTCCTGGGAGAATTAGGATACCAATCCCAACAATCTCCCATTTGTCCTAATGCCTCGGGAGACTAATGTACAATACAACATAAATACAAGTACAATATACAATAAACTAGGACATATCTCAGTATCATCTCCCACTTGTCCTAGACAAGATGCTGCATGTCCCGCAGACCCAGACTCTCTAGGTGTCCCTCGAACACTTTAGCCGTGAGAGCCTTTGTAAAGGGATCAACAACGTTGTGCTCCGATGCGATCTGCTCGACTACCAAATAGCCTTCTTAGCTGCTACATATTTAGTTTCCATAGTGGAGTCCGCGATGCATCCTTACTTGATGCTTCGCCAAACTACAGCCCCTTCATTCAAAGTAAACACTGACCCCAATGTCAATTTGCGAGAATCTCGATTGGTCTGAAAGTCAAAGTCCGTGTATCCTGTAAGGATCAGATCCTTACCTCCATACACAAGCATGCAGTCCCTCGTTCTCCAAAGATATTTGAGGATTGTTTTGACTGCCGTCCAGTGATCAAATCCTGTATTGGATTGATACCGACTGACAATCCCTATTGCATAGCAAATATCGGGTCAGGTACACAACATTGCATACATCAAGCTTTCTACAGCATAAGCATAGGGAATCCGTCTCATCTTCTCAACCTCTTGAGGTGTCTTAGGACATTGATCCTTAGACAGAACAATTTCATGCCTGAAAGGTAACAAACCCCTCTTGGAATCCTGCATCCTGTNAGACCCAGACTCTCTAGGTGTCCCTCGAACACTTTAGCCGTGAGAGCCTTTGTAAAGGGATCAACAACGTTGTGCTTCGATGCAATCTTCGTGACTACCACATCACCGTGATGCACAATCTCCTTAATCAAGCGGTTATTTCCATTCGATATGCTTGCCTCGACGATGACTCCGAGGTTCCTTCGAATTTGCCACATCCCGCTGTTATCACAATAAAGAGTGATTGGCAAATTCATATTTGGAACAACTTCCAAATCTGTAAGAAATTTCCTAAACCAAACAGCCTTCTTATTTGCTTCACAAGCGGCTACATATTCAGCTTCTATAGTGGAGTCTGATGCATCCTCGCTTGATGCTTCGCCACACTACATCCCTTCCATTCAGAGTGAACACTTACCCCGATGTTGATTTACGAGAATCTTTATCAGTCTGAAAGTCAGAGTTTGTGTATCCTGTAAGGATTATATCCTTATCTCTATACACGAGCATGTAGTTCCTCGTTCTCCGAAGATACTTGAGGATTGTTTTGACCGCCGTCTAGTAATCAAATCCTAGATTGGACTGATAATGACTGACAATCCTTACTGCATAGCAAATGTCGGGTCTGGTACACAACATTACATACATTAAGCTTCATACAGCTGAAGCATTCTTCAACCTCTTGAGTTAATAATAGTTATTTTATTTGACATTTACTCATATCCAATAAACAAAGCTCTATGATTATTGTATGTAAACTCAAGCATGTATATGAGATATATAAGTGGATCATGCCTTAAGTGATAACCTAAATAGGTCTATAGTATAAGGATTAAAGAGGGATGCCTAATCCTTGTGACACTATGGATATGACCCGCTTTGTAGAGGTTTGCAAGTGTTGTGAACTACTACAGATGGTAGATTTTAACCATTCATTTGAAGACATGCGAGTAGGGGTGTCCTATACAAAGAGTTTGTATAAGACTGGACTACGAGATGACTCGTCTCTGTATATAACGTTGTTGATACTGGAGACTTACATCTCACCTAAACGACCATAGGTGAATGACCTCAATCCTGAGTGTTTTGGGAACTTCTGCCTTTGAGGGCGTTCTTTGATTAGTATGGGAGAGTGTGGCCAGATTACCAACTCAACATGTTTACCTTTTTGGGGACTTATTTGATTTAGGAGCTGGGAACTCAGTTACACAAGATGGAATTCACTCATTCCACAAAGCAGGGACAAGTAGATAGATTGCTCACTTAAGGACTGATTCTGGGTCTTGAACATAGTTATCACAGCTTCTCTTTGGAAAAGAGGACTCGGTCATAGTAGAACTATGACTTATGTTCATTAGAGGGATCAGTGGTACTTAAGGAGTTAGATGTAACTATAAGGGCATAACGTTATTGGCTCAACTGTACTTACGAGCGATCTATGAAGGGTTATTAAACTGTTGATTCGTTGATATGGACACATAATATATCTGTAGTAAAGAGAGTTCAGCTGTCGGTCTTTAGTAGAGTGCCTGACAGTTAACAGATGGTGGATCCTGTGCCTAAAGAGTTTAGTCAGTTATTCGTATACCGTTGGAGCTTCGAGCTACAGATCCATAAGGTTCCCTTGGTAGCTCAATGGATTCAAGTTGAGAATCAGTTATTGGTGTTGATTTGAAATGTTCAAATTGACAAGAGGAAATTCGATTATATATGATATAATCGATGTGATATATGAGATACATCAAGTGGATGATTAATGTAAATGAGATTTATATTAAGTACCATGAAATAGAAAAAGAACTATGTTTTATATGTTTCATGAGATGAAATATTAAAACTATAGGTTATAAATATAATATGGTAAGTTAGTTATCATATATATTTATAAAAATATTAATTATTCGATAATTATATATTTTTCTCTAATAACCAATTGAGTGGGAGGTTATTGGTGATTTCATGGTAACTGTGAGATAAAAGGAAAAATGTTTTCCTAAATTTAGTAGTTATTGAGAGAGTTTCCACTCTGGGAAATTACTCACGGTTGGATGTCAAGTGGATTAGATTCACTAAACGATAGCTGAATATAGACTAAACAATCGTGGAATGACACTACACGATAGTTCACTCAGCTGGCCTTTAGCTAAAGGATCGCGGAGCTTTTGCTAAACGATCGCAAAACATTTGTTAAACGATTGAGGATCGTCTATATGGTAGACTTTGTCATCTCCCACTTGCTGAATCGTTTACACGATTCTTCTTCCTCCGGTCTCGTCCTCTAACCAAGTACACATATAGCACACACTTCTAGATTCTCACACTGAGAATACCAAGGTAGCCACTGTGGTGGTGTCGTATTCAACTCGACATAGTTCGAGTTTTTGGAGGTTATTCGCTGTGTTCATGTTCTGTAATGCGAAGAGTGCAGCTGTCGGTCTTTAGTAGAGTGCTTAAAAGTTAACGGATTGTGCATATCGTGATTAAAGCATTTAGTCAGTTATACACGTACCGTTAGAGCTTCAATCTACAGGTTCATAAGGTCCCCTTGGTATCTCAATGAATTCAAGTTGAGAATCAGTTTTTGGGTTAGTTTGAAGTGTTCAAATTAACAAAAGGGAATTTGGTATATATGATATAATTAAATTAATTCAATTATATATGATATGATCGATTTAATGTATTTGATACATTATTATTGGAGGAATTAATATAAATATGATTTATATTAAATGTCATAAAGGAGAAAAAGAACTATAGTTTATATATTGCATATGATGTGATATTGAAACTATAGGTTATAAATATAATATGATAAATTAGTTATTGCATTTACTAATAATAAATTAATTATAAGATAATTGATTTCGATTTTCTCCAATAACAACCATGGTGGGAGGTTATAGACGGTTTATGGCAACTAGTTGGATAAAGTGAAATAGTTTTTCATTTTTCATTCGATCCACTACGCGAAAAAGGATATACAATAACTTGTTGAGAGAGTAAACGATCAATCGAGTTTTTCTATAGATAGATACTCGTTACTAAATGATCGAGTACCCAAGTCTAGACGATAGACTTCTTCCTTCTCCCACTTACTCGATCGTTTAGTTCCTCATTCCTTCTTCCAAATCCATACAGAGGCCACATCTTCTGGATTCTTACATCGAGAATACTAAGGTAGCCTCGTGGTAGTGTCAAGTTTTTGTTAGAGGGTCGAGGATCGAGTTTTACTCGATTGTGTTCGAGGTTCTACCAGTTCATGCAGTTTGCTGATTTTCTCGCGTTGTGTTTGTGCTATTGAATGCTTTGCTGATTGATCGAGGGAATACTAGAAGAAATGATCTTCAAAGGTATTTTTACTCAATCCCTTATTTTTTTACCTTTGTAGCATGTTGTAATTTACTCATTATGCATAATTATTGTTGTTTTATTGTAAATGTCTTGTTCTTTCACAATGGCATTTGGAACGATATACTTCCGTTCATTGGTTCTCTATATTTAGAGATCCTTCATAAGGTTGGATACCTTATGTTAGTAATACTACGAGTATGACCTGCTGTGTAGATGTTACAAATGTTGTAAAGTTCTACAAATGATATGATCCTGATCATTCATGTATTAGACATGCGAGCGAGGATATTCTATACAAAGAAGTTTGTATAAGTCCGGACCACGAAATGCTTAGTCTCATTATATAATACCGTTCATAATAGAGACTTTCATTTCACCAGAATGACCATAGGTAACATGACCTTAATCCTGATTGAGTTGTGAATGTTGGGTTTTATGTCCTAAAATTCGTGATTTGTAAACAGTAGAACTTATTCTGAAGTTTTAATAAGTTGTTATTGAATATATTGTTTTTTAGAAATTCAATAAACCTAAAGTCCCTTGACTATTACATGAGTACTTGAACTTTATGTGGAGACATAAAAGTGGATCAGGTTTGAGTAAATAGTCAAAATGATCTATAGTATATGAATAAGGTTGGGTGCCTTATTCTGATAACACTATTGGATGCGGTCTACTCTGTAGTTGTAACAAAGAGTTGTAAAGTGCTACAAACGAAGTGATCCTAATTCGTACATTTTATGACATAAGGAGTGGGGGCGTCATGTGCAAATGAGTTTTGTACAAGATCGGACCATGAAACCAGTCACTCTTACTTTATAACCTTTTTTATTGTTTAAGACTGACTATTTCAAAGCGATAACCTATGTAACTTGACCTTAATCCTGAGATAACTATGAACTCCTATTTGTTCAGGATTATCCTTTGATCTGCAAACGGTGAGAGTAGACCAACGTCTTTCCTTAATAAGCCTCTCATTTTAGGGATAAGACCAGATAAATAGCTTGGGGACATAGTCCTGCAAGATGAAATTTACTCCTACCCGATTAGGGTTAGTAGAGAGGTTGTTCCCTTTAAGTGCTGATTCTGGGTCTTGAACAAGAGGTCTCACCCTCTCATTGACCCGAGAGGGATTCGATTTGTTGATTAGATCACAAATAAATTATTCATTAAAGGATCAGTGGGACTTAAGAAATAAGAGGTAATTTCGAGGGTAAAACAAAGATTCGACCCACTCGTCATTACGAACAACCTGTGAAGGGTTAACTTATTAATCATGGTTATATCGAGTTGACATAATATATCTATAGTGAGAGGAGTTCAACTATGGGCTTTAATTGAATCACCCATTAGTTAACGAATGAGGGTTAGTTCGGTCTAATGAGTTTAGCCAATTAATCTCAGATTGTTGGAGCGCATGATCTGTAGGTTTGCGAGGTCCCCCTACTAACTTGTAAACAGATTAGCTCGAGAATGGCGTGATAAGTTAATTTAAAATTTTCAAATTAGAATTAAACGGAATCGAAAAAATAATATTTAAATATGATTTAAATATTTGAAGATGGAATTGTGTAAAATTAATCTAATATTTGATATTAAATTAATTAGAATTATTTAAATTGTTTAAATAATTATTTATTAATTTTATTAAGAAAATTAATTTATGAAATTAATTTGATAAAATTAATAATATTTTTTCAATTTTATATAATGAAATTGATTTGAGGAATCGATTTATGAGAAATTGAAAAAGAAGAAAAAACACAAAAATGGAAAATAGGCATTCTCCATTACTTCTTCAAGTTGCTCACACAAAACCCATCATTTTGGTCTTCATTTACTCCAAGCATGAGCTGCATCTCATGCAACTAATCTCTTTGCATGATATTCTGAAATATATTGAAGAGATTGGAGTGATTTTGAGGCAATGCAATCAGTAGAATTTCTCTAAAAAATTCGTGTGAAGAAGTTGTTCTTCTGTTGGGTTGCTGCTGTGAGTTTGTCTCCAAATTCCCTTGATTCCAGCTTATTTTGAGTCTTACAACTCAATCTAGAGCACCAAGAGGATAGTAGGGAAGATTTTGGGGTGGTCTACAACAAGATTCATAGGAGATTTGCAGCTGAAATTCAAGCTTTGAGGAAGTTCTACAAAGGTATGTCACGACACCCATTAATTTCTGCTAAAACATGCTTTTATTTCTATCAAAATTAATGAATTAGAGTGCTTATGGATCCTGGTCACTTCTATTGCGTGTTGGTTCGTACCAACAATTGGTATCAGAGCATCATATAAACATTCAATTCGATTTAATTTTGGTGTGGTGGGTGTTTTATATGAGTTATATGAAACTGTTATACTGATATGGTTGTTTGAGTTTATGCTTTTAATTTCTCTTTCATTTCTCAATTAAATTTGTAATTGGCTCTTGTTTGATGAGCTTATATGTGTTTCCAAGAGTCTGTAATTTATTTAGAGTCGTTAGAGTTGAAATTAAGCTGTAATTTGAAGATACAAGCGAAGAGGCCAAGTTGTAGATTTCAGATTTTCAGCCTCTGTTCATGTCATCGTTGAGCTTCAGTAGCTAGATAATCGTTTAGCTTCGCGCGTTAGACGATGTGAAGAAAAGCTAAGCGATCATGTAGCTTCGGGCGTTGATCGTTGAAGTGTTATACAATGGCACTACACGATCGTTGGGAGCTAAGCGATGTGTGGAAGTGCTATGCGATGGCATTAAGCGATCATGTAGTTTTGTATGGGAGCTAAACGATGCGGTGAAGAGCTATGTGATAGCACTTCACGATAGTTTATCTCTTTGTGGTAGCAAAGCGATACGGTGAAGAGCTATGCGATAACACTACACGATCGTTTACCTCTATGCGGTAGCTAAGCGATGTGCCGAAGAGCTAACCGATAGCATTACATGATCGCTTACCATTGCGTGCGCTAAACGATCAACTTCAGGTGTTATACGATGGTGCTAAGCGATCATGTAGTAATTGTTTGACGTTAGACGATGGAGCTACACGATAGTGTTAGAAATTAAGTGATCGTGTAGCGTTGTCCGACACTAGATGATGGCACTATGCGATAGAATGTAGATACTACACGATCGTATACCTTGGTTAGGCGCCCTGCATTGGTGCTACACAATCATGCAAGCACTAAACTATCAAGCAAATGCATGATGATGGTCGTCAATGCTAAATATGAGTCTTAGCAAGATATTGAGCATGGAGCGAGAGCAGCCGGTTCGACTGGTTCTCTTGGGGTTCGGTCCGGTTCAGCCTCAAATGGTTTTTGGCTGGTCCGGTTCAGACGATTCGGGTCTGGTTCAACTATTTGAGTTCATTTTGGAGCGGTTCAGAAGCTGATTTGTAATAATTAGGTTTTTGTTTGCTTGTTTATTCCAAAACTAAAACCATATCAACTAGTGTTTAATTATTTATGCATGTGATATATGTTATAATTAAATAAATCTTGTATGTGCATATAGTATGCCATGTAATTTAAAATCCCATCGTAGAAAGTATGTTGCATGCATTGAAAGTATGTTATAAAATGTTATAATATATAGTATGCATGTTAGGCTTTCTTTTGTTTAATATAATAGTTATATTAGATATTGAATGCCTTTGTTGTTTGTTCTGGATGTTTAGCATGTCTAAAAATTTGTAAGCTGTTATAAAATTGGGTTAGATGTTTAAAATTCATAATAAAGAACAGCTGCATGCTCACTTAGGTTAACCACTTGTTTTAATAGTTAAAATAGGTCGTTAAACTTATAAAACTAGGGTTACAAACTCAACTGGAATATAGTTCTGTCGAAGGCTGGGATACTTAAATTGACGGTTTAAGGAACACCTCCTACCTGGGGATTATGGCTGAATTATTGAGCATTGGTAACCAGTTTTATGAGTATACGTGAACGGTGTGAGGTAATAAAAATGGTTTATCACCTAAATATCGTAGGTTTAAAATCCATTTAGAAGTGTTATACTTGGATAAACCATCTAGACTTAGGGTTGTTTTTATTAGCTAAAAAGAACCTAAGTGTAAATTTACCCAAATATTTAGAACACTTCAGTGGGAGATTAAAACTTATTAGCTCACCGTGAGATCCATGCTCGACTTCGTGTCGATTTTACCTCGATTGTTCCATGCGAAAAGTGTTTGCATGGGTCAATAACAAGGTGAATGAGGGAAGTCGTTCATAGTATGTGGGTGAAAGAAATGTGTCAACATTGTCATACGGTCTCCTCCATTAGTCTGAACCGTGAGATTTCTATATTGCGCCTGCTGTCGTTTTTAGGTGGCACTAGCTAGTCGTTAACCGCAGTGATCCTTATAAAGGGTTGTAACATAGAATTCAGAACAACCTAGGCTTTAGTAAAATGAATAAGGTCTTATAGTTCCGTCTTGGGTATTGTCTTCTATTTCGGAGACGTACTCATACCGTTCTGTAAGATCTGAAAATGGTGTATCTACACTTATAAGAATTACTATGTTAGTAAAGATCTTGACCGAAAATGATAACTAAATGATTATCGGAATATGAGTTATTCTGGAGATAGTATTTGGTCAAAAACTATCTTGCGTCCGTGAAGGAATTCTTGACTGCCCCTTGGTAGCAATTGTTCTAAATCACTTAAGTATCGTTGCAAAAAATAATGATTATGGGTACATTATCACTTTGCTAAAACTTGATTGGACTTAAAAGAATTTCACTTATAGAAATTGTTTATAATTTCAGAATGACGAGTTTAATTATACAGTTGTTGGCATCGGACAAACTGATCGAGGATAACTATGTGACATGGAAATTAAATTTGAACACGATACTTACGATAGACGATTTGCAATTTGTCTTAACAGAGGAATGTCCTCCCATTCCTAGCTTTAATTCTAACCGAACTGTTCGGAAAGCATTTGATAGATGGATCCAGCGAATGATAAAGCTTGGGCTTATATTCTTGCAGCTTATCTGATGTTTTAGCCAAAAAACACGAGAATATGAGTATTGCCAAAGAGATTATGGAATTTGTGAGAGGGATGTTTGGACAACCGTCCTTCACCCTGAGGCATGATGCTATCAAATACGTTTATAACAGCTGCATGAAAGAGGGGACCTCAGTTCGTGAACATGTCTTGGTCATGATGGTGCACTTTAATGTGGTAGAAGTAAACGACGCTGTTTTGGACGAGAGAAGCCAAGTTGATTTTATTCTAGAATCTCTTCCAAAGAGTTTTATGTAATTCTGTACGAATACATTGATGAATAAAATTCAACTTGACTACTCTGCTGATTGAGCTACTGGCTTTCCAAACTATGTTGAGAAATAAGGATCTGGAATCAGAAGTAAATGTTGTTTCTGCTGAAAAGAAAGGAACGTCCTCCAAGTTTGGTGTTTCCTCCTCTTCGTAGAGTAAGAGTATTCCTGCAAAGAAAGACAAAGGGAAAGGGAAGAAGAAGCCTGCTGGCAAGAAAACCGCTGCAGACAAAGGGAAATGTTTCCACTGCAACGAAGAAGGGCTCTGGAAGAGAAATTTCCCTAAATACCTTGCTGAGAAGAAAGCAGAAAAAGCTAAACAGGCAGCTTAGTTCCTAAAGACTGCTTACTCAGCTTGACTAGTGGGAGAAATTGCTGCTGATGATGATGTTACTTGGTTTTTGTTATCATGTAATGAACATATTGTACATATTTTTGTTTTGAATGAAATGTCCATTTTCAAAAAATATATATATATGTTCTATCTCATATAAACTCCTGTTAAGAATCAAATTGTTAAAAGCCATTTGCAAATATTCAGATATTTAAACGGCTAAGATCAAAGTATAGTAAGTTTAAAGATTTCTAGATCTAACTATTAACAAGAGTTGTTAAGACAGGTCAGACGGATCTTAATTAAAGAGTTGAGAGTACCTCAATGTAGTGGGAGGAAAGTATGCTTCATGGTCATTATTGAGAATTAAATGCAATCCCCATATAGTTTAATAAGAAGCCTATTGTACATTAATATGTTTACAATGATTCTCTCGGCTAAAGTGTTTGACAATCATCTAGTAAAACTAGAAATATCAAATTAAATAACCTAGGGCAAGTGGGAGAAATATCGGGTATGTGATACCGAAAGGTAAACCATGAGTATAGGATGCCTTAGTTTATTGTATTTCTCTATAAAACTTAGGAACTCAGTCTTATATAACAGATACATAAGTTACCATTGGAGTTTCAGTCCAAGTGGGAGTTTGTTGGGTTTTATGTCCTAAAACTCGTGGTTTGTAAATAGTGGAACATATTTTGAAAATTCAACAAGTTGTTATTGAATATATTGTTTTTTAGAAATCCAATAAACCCAAAGTTCTTTGACTATTACATGAGTACTTGAACTTCATGTGGAGACATACAAGTGGATCAAATTCGAGTAACTGATATCTTACTCATTGGAAATGATGTAGGTCTACTGACATCAATTAAAAACTGGTTACTGACCCAATTCCAAATGAAAGATTTGGGAAAGACTCAGTTTGTTCTAGGTATACAGATCTTTCAAGATCGTAAGAAAAAGTGCTAGCACTATCTCAGGTATCGTACATTGACAAGATGTTGCTCAAGTACACGATGCAGGACTTCAAAAAGGGCCTACTGCTGTTTAGGCATGGAGTCACTTTGTCTAAGGACATGTGTCCTAAGACGCCTTAAGAGGTTGAGGAGATGAGACGGGTCCCATATGCATCTGTTATTGGCAGTTTGATGTACGCGATGCTCTGTACTAGGCCAGACATCTGCTATGCTGTGGGAATAGTCAATAGGTATTAGTTTAACCCAGGCCAGGGTCATTGGACCGCGATGAAGAACATCCTCAAGTATCTTCGGAGAACGAGGGACTACATGCTCGTGTATGGATCTAAGGATTTGATCCATATTGGATACATGGATTTTGACTTTCAGACTGATAGAGACTCTCGGAAGTCCACTTCAGGGTCAATTTTTACTCTTAATGGAAGAGCTGTAGTGTGGCAAAGCACTAAGCAGGGGTGCATCGCCGACTCCACGATGGAGGCCGAGTACGTAGTAGCTTGTGAAGCTACTAGGAGACCGTCTGGCTCAAGAAGTTCCTGATAGAGCTGGAAGTCGTTCTAGATATGTCTAGGCCCATGACCCTCTATTTTGACAATAATGGTGCTGTGGTGAACTCCAAGGAGCTTAGGAGTCACAGGCACGACAAACATATAGAGCGGAAGTATCACCTGTTCTGCGAGATCGTGCATTGAGGGGACGTGATCGTCACGAAGATCGCTTTGGAGCACAACGTTGCTGACCCGTTTACGAAGGCTCTCATGGCTATAGTGTTTGAGGGTCTTTTTTAGAGCATGGGTCTACGGGACCACACGTGGCTGGACTAGGGCAAGTGGAAAATTTTCTTGTACTGGGCCTTAGTGCTCTAATTTATTGTTTTGTACTAGTTTATGTATACCTCACTCACTTTAGGACAAGTGGGAGATTGTTAGGGATGATTCCCTAATGTCTCGTGTCCTATAGTTTATAAACATTTTTTGTACGAACACTTGTGATATATGATATATGATATTATCTTCACTTTTTGACTTTGCACATTGGATGTTTTATTTGCTTTACCACAAACCAATAAACTAAAATCCCTGGTTGTCATTATGTAACTTAAGCATGTATGTGGTGACATACAAGTGGATCATGTCTTAAGAGATAACCAAAATGACATGTAGTATATGGATATAAGAGGGAAACCCTATCATGGTAACACTACGGATGCAGCCCGCTTTGTGGAACAAGTTAAAAATGTTGTGATTTATTACAGATGGTCTGATCCTGATCATTCATATGGGAACGTGCGAGTGGGGATGTCCTATACAAAAGAGTTTGTATAAGATGACCACGAAATGTTAATGTCTCGTTATATAACATCGTTCATGACAGAGACTTCACTTCTCTAGGATGACCATAAGTAACATGACCTCAATCCTGAGTGAGTTGGGAACTCCTGCCATTGAGGGCGGTCTTTTGATTTTCATGGGTGCGAGTGGTTAGGTCGCCGTTTCAAACCTACCACTTCAGGGATTCGTCTAATTTGAGAGCTGAGAATTCAGCTACACAAGATGGAATTCACTTTTTTCCCGAAGTAGGGCCACCGACCTTATCTTGGCCCGAGAGGTATTCGCACATAGTAGGACTATGTTGTATTGTTCATTAATCAGTGGTACTTAAGGTGTAAGATGTAACTACAGGGGCAAAATGGTAAATTGACTCAGCTGTACTTACGAGCATTTGTGAAGGGTTACCGTACTCATTATTGGTTATATCCAATGGACATAAAAATATATCTGTGGTAAGAAGAGTTTAGCTATCAGTCTTTAGTGGAATGTCGGCAGTTAACGGATGGTGGATCTCGTGGCTAAAAAGTTTAGTCAGCTATTCGCGTACCGTTGGAGCTTCGATCTATAAGTCCATAAGGTTCCCTTGGTAGCTTGGATACAAGTTGAGAATTAGTTTTTGGGTCAGTTTGAAATGTTTAAATTGACAAGAGATAGTTCGATTATATATGATATAATTAAACTGGTTAATTATATATGATATGATTGATTAAATGTAATGAGATAGATTAATTTGGAGAAAATTGGATATAAATATAATTTATATCAAGTAGAGAAGAAAACACTATGGTTGATATATATTATCAAACTATAGGTTATGAATATAATATGATTATATTTATTATTATTTTATTTGGACAGTTGTGGGATAATTTCCTGGCGTTTTCTTTGTAACCATACAATAGTGGGAAGTTCAACTTTGTTTTGTAACTGAATAATAAATTGAAAATGGTTTTCATTTTGAAAAGAGATCGAAAAAATAGCTCACGGAGTAGGTCTACTGACATCAGTTAAGAACTGGCTAGCGACCCAATTCCAAATGAAATATTTGAGAGAGGCTCTGTTTGTTCTTGGTATTCAAGTCTTTTGTGATCGTAAGAACAAAGTGCTAGTGCTGTCTCAGACATCGTATATTGACAAGATGTTTCTCAAGTACTCGATGCAGAAATCCAAAAGGGGCCTACTTCCTTTCAGGCATGGAGTTACTTTGTCTAAGGAAATGTATCTTAAGACGTCTCAAAAGGTTGAGGAGATGAAACGAGCCCCTATGCATTTGTCGTTGGCAGTTTGATGTATGTGATGCTCTGTACTAAACCAGACATCTGCTATGCTGTGGGGATTGTTTGTAGGTATCAGTTTAATCTAGGACAGAGTCACTAGACTGCAGTCAAGAATATCCTCAAGTATCTTTAGAGAATAAGGGACTACATACTTGTGTATGGAACTAGAGATTTGATCCTTACTAGTTACACGGATTCTAACTTTCAGACTGATAAGGATTCTAGGAAATCCACTTCAGGGTTAGTTTTCACTCTTAACGGAAGAGCAGTAGTGTGATGAAGCACTAAGCATGGGTGCATTGCCAACTCCATGACGAAGGCCGAGTATGTAGCGACTGCTGAAGCTGCTAAGGAGGCCGTTTGGCTTAAGAAATTCCTGACTGATCTGGAAGTTGTTCCAGACAAGTCTAGACCCATCACCTTTTATTGTGACAATGGTGGTGCTGTGGCGAACTCTAGGGAGCCTAGGAGTCACAAGCGCGACAAACATATAGAGCAGATAGTGCATCGAAGGGACGTGATAGTCACGAAGATTGCTTCGGAGCAAAACGTTGCTACCCCGTTTACGAAGGCTCTCACGACTACAGTTTTTTAGGCTCACCTTCAAAGCATAGGACTACGGGGGTCTGTGGCTGGACTGGGGCAAGTGAGAGATTTTTATACTGGGCTTTAGTGCCCTAGTTTATTGTTTTGTACACCCCATTAGCTTTAGGACAAGCGGGAGATTTTTAAGGTTGATGCCCTAAACTCTCATTAGGACCTGTTGTTTGTAAACACTGTATTGAACAAACGCTTGTGATATAATAATATGATATATTTTCTTCACTGTTGTCTATGAAACATGAGATATTTTATTTGCTTTACCACAAACCAATAAACTAAGATCCTTGGTTGTCGTTGTAACTTAAGCATGTATGTGGAGACATACAGATGGATCATGCCTTAAGTGATAATCAAAATGGTCTGTAGTATATGGATATAGGAGGGAAACCTTATCTTGGTGACACTACGGATACGGCCCGCTTTTTAGATTGTTACAAGTGTTGTGACATGCTACAGATGATCTGATCTTGATCATTCATGTAGAGATATGCGAGCGGAGGCGTCCTATACAAAGAAGTTTGTATAAGACTGGACCATGAAGTGTAATAGTCTCATTACATAACATCGTTCATGATAGAGACTTCACTTCACTAGGATGACCCTAGGTAGCATGACCTTAATTCTAAGTGAGTTGGAAATTCTTGCCTTTGAAGGCGGTCCTTTAATTTACATGGGTGCGAGTGGCCAAATTTTCGACTCAAACCTACCACATTAGGGATTCGTTTGATTGGAGAGATGGGAACTCAGCTACACAAGATAGAATTCAGTCCTTCTCCGAAGCAGGGGTAAGTAGATAGATTGCTCCTTTAAGGGCTGATTTTGGGACTTGAACGATGTGGCAGCACACACCTTCTCATGGCCTGAGAGGTGTCCACTCATAGTAGGACTATGAGATATTGTTCATTAGTGGGATCAGTAGTACTTAAGAAGTTAGATGTAACTACATGGGCAAAACGGTAAATTGGCCCAGCTATACTTACGCGCATCTGTGAAGGATTATCATACTGTTAATTGGTTATTCCGATGGATACCTAAATATATCTGTGGTGAGAAGAGTGTAGTTGTCAGTCTTTAGTGGAGTGCTCGATAATTAACAGATGGTGGATCTCGTGGCTAAAGAGTTTAGTCAGCTATTCATGTACCGTTGAAGCTTCAAGCTACAGGTCCATAAGGTCCCCTTGGTAGCTCAATGGATTCAAGTAGAGAATCAGTTTTTGGGTCAGTTTGAAATGTTCAAATTGACAAAAGGGAGTTTGATTATATATGATATGATTAAACTGGTTCAATTATATATGATATAGTTGACATGATGTATGAGATATATTAATTGGAGAAAAATGATATAAATATGATTTATATCAAGTAAAGAAGTAAAAGACTATGGTTTGAATGTTGCATATGATGTGATATTAAAACTATAGGTTATAAATATAATATGATAAGTTAGTTATTATATTTATTTATAATTATTAGTTATTATATTTATTTATAATTAAACAATTATGAGATAATTGTTGGTGGTTTTCTTCATAATCGTGCGTGGAAGTGGGAGGTTGCATTTAGTTTTCATAACTGAAGGATAAAATGAAAGTAGTTTTCATTTTGCTAAAGGATCGGATAATCGCTTCACAAGTTATACACAGCCTATCGTTTACTAACGAGAGCCTACACAATAGCCTCAGTGTTTTCTAAACAATCGTGTATCGCGTATCTACCTAAACGATCGTGTAACTTTTACTAAGCGATCGCGCACCTAAGCAAGATTACCTAAACGATCATCCTGTTTTACTAAACAATCGTGTATCCTTTACTAAACGATCAAACACTAGTCTATACGATAGACTTCAAACCTCTCCCACTTGCTTGGTCGTTGAATACGATCGTTCTTTCCTCCTTCCCTCTACCGAATCCAATAGAGCCCACACCTCATAGATTCTCACTCCGAGAATACCAAGGTCACTAAGTGCTGGTGTCCAAGTTGCTACTTGTTCATGTAGAAGACAGTTTGTTTGCTGAACGAGAGCGAGAGATTTGGGTAGAGGATCACAGTGACAGCGAGAGGTGTTATTCTTGATGAAAGCGAGAGAAAGACAGAAGAAAGGTTCTTCAAAGGTGAGTCTTTCGTTCCTTTCTATTTATTTGTTCAAAGCATGTTGTAATTTGATAGTAGATGGATAATTTGTATGTATTATTGTGAATGCTGTATTTCTGTCACAATGAATTTGAATGATCTTGCTTCCGCTCGTAGGTAATCTTTTATAAGAGTTCCTTCAATTTGATACATTATTTGATAAATTAGTGAATATACTATGATATGATGTGATATTAAAACTATATGTTATAAATATACTATGATAAATTAGTTATTATATTTATTTATAATTTAAATAAATTATAAAATAATCGAATTTAGATTTTTTTTCTCCTAATAACCGACTTAGTGGGAATTTGTAATAAGATTTTTGGTAACTGATGGATAAAATGAAAATCATTTTCATTTTTTTAAACAATCGAATGGAAAAGAAGAAAAATCTATACGATAGCTTTGAAAGAGTAAACGATCAAGGAACGAATAATCTATACGATAGTCACTCACTACTAAATGATCGAGTACCCAAGTCTATACGACAGACTTCTTGATTCTCCCACTTACTTGATCGTTTACCCGATCATCTAATTCCTCCTTCCCTCTACCAAATCCATACAGAGCCTATACCTTTTAGATTCTCACACCGAGAATACCAAGGTAGCCTCGTGGTAGTGTCGAGTTTTCTTTCAAGGGTGAGTATCGAGTTAACTCGATTGTGATCGAGGATCTTATAGTTCTTATTGTTTGCTGGATTTATTCGCGTTGCGTTTGTGCTGTTGGACGCTTTGCTGTTGAATTGAGGAAATACAAGAAGAAAAGTTCTTCAAAGGTATGTTTACTTGATCTTTTGTTTTAATCTTTGAAGCATGTTGTAATTTAGACTTGATGCATAACTGTTCTGTGTTAGATTGTAAATGTTCATGTTCTTTCACAATGGGATTTGGAACGATCTGCTTCCAAATCTCATTGTTCATTGTAAATGCTCATTGGTTTTCTATATTTAGAGATCCTTCAATTGGTACCCCTAACCCCACTCATGTTAAGATGACTAAAGACCCCAATGGGCCATCTGTTGATGAGAACTTGTATCGAAGTATTATTGGGAGTTTACTTTACCTCACTGCCATAGGCCTGACATTGCTTTTGCTATTAAGATCTATGTCAGATATTAACCGAAACCTAAATTTAGCCATTTACTGAGTGTCAAGCGAATCATCAAATACATTAATGGTACATGTGAGTATGGTATTCTATATTCTTTTGACATTAACTGCTCTCCAGTTGGTTATTGTGATGTAGATTGGGCTAGAAGCTCAAAAGATAGAAAAAGCACTTTAGATGGATGTTTCTTTTTGGGAAACAATTGGGTGTCCTGGTTCAGCAAGAAACAGAACTGTGTCTTTCTATCCCTTGTTGAAGTTTAATATGTTGTTGTAGGTAGTAGTTACACTCAGCTTCTCTGGATGAAACAGATGCTCAGAGAATATGATGTCATGCAAAACACTATGACATTGTACTATAACAACTTGAGCGCATTCAATATTTCTAAGAATCCAGTTCAATACAATAGAACGAAACATATTGTCATCAGACACCATTTCATCAGAGAAATGGTTGAAAGGAAACAGATTGTCTTAGAACATATTCGAACTAAAAATCAGATTGCTAACATATTTACAAAGACTCTCGATGCTAAACAGTTTGAGACTCTTCGAACGGCTTTGAGCCTTTATACAATTGATTCATAATAGTTAATCAAGCTCTGGAAGTGGGCTGCGAAGGGATTAAGGCCTATTTCTTCGATGTTGGACTTGTGGTCTTTTATTGATGGATGTTGTGAGGCAAAACATAGTAAGTTTTGTAGTATTTACTATTCATATATTTATAATAACTCTCAAAAGTTGTGTTTTGGTAGGAAAGAAGTTTTTGAATTTTTGCATGACCACATTCTCTTCAACTTCCTCTATGATCGTAGGTGTCCTCTGATGGTATTGAACAAAATGGTGAGTAATCGAACTGCAACTCATACTTCGAAATCTAAGATGGTGAGCTATAAGGAAAATGCAAATAGACGAAGGATTCATGACTCATTTGAAGGAAATGCTTCGTCAAATGTCATGGAAGTTGATTCCTCCTTAAACCCTAAGGCTGAGACCTTGAGTCCAGGAAAGGCCGTTTCTCCATCTGGTGTTAAGCAGAAAAGATTGTGTCTCTCGACAAGAGGTAAAAGCAAGAAGAAGGACAAGGGGGAAACCTCTCTTAGACTAACCATGGAGAACCTTGTGGGTCCTAGCATTAATGTTAAACTGTCTTGTTTTTCCTCTGAGTCCTAAAAATCCACAGGTACTGATCCTTCTCTTATTGTCTGTGGGAATGAAAATGTTACTGGTATTAAGGATGTCTTGCATGTTTCGAATGTTGATCAAACTCAAATTGATAAAGCTAGAGTTAAAAAGTCTAGGGTTTTTGTTTTTGTGAATTCGCCAAAAGATAATTTGTGTGGAAGTAGTCCTTCTGCGGTAGGTGTGGAATTTAACATTAATGAACCTGTCTAAAATGTTGAAATTGTTGAGATTGGGGCTTTAAATATTCTATCAAATGTCATTGCATCTGGTGAGGTGCATGAGTCAAAAGATGTTGAAAGAGAAGAGAATCAAAAGGTTTCTTATCAGTGGGATGATAAGAGCATCTCGAGTAAAGAATGTTTTGGAAATGAAATTCAAGATAAATTGTCCAACAAAAGTGAGGAAAGTGAAAATTCTCTTGAAAAGGAAAATGCAAGGAAGAGCTCTCTCAACTCTGTTAATGACTTGTCTGATTGCAATGTGCCTATTTGTCTGTTGAAGCCAAAAAGTAAGCAAAAAGTTATTGATGAGGAGCCTAGTGCTCAAAATGATTCTGTCTCGGTTTTTTAGGAAAAAGAAAATGAGTTGATGAAACAGAATGTGTTTGTTGAGGAAGTACAGAAACCAAAGGTCAAGAAAAGAGTGAAGAAGAAAGATGTTCCTACTGTGCCATTAGAAAAAATTTCTTTCCATTCTATGGATAGTGTTAAATGAAGGAAATTGGATATAAAGATTTCCATGAGCAGCGAAATGATCATTCCAAATTCCAATCGTATTTGAACATACACAATTATAGTCAAGAAACAGAAACTAACTGGTCATGCAACATATGAAATTATAGCATGCTTTTTAATACGATCAAGAGAAAGAATAAACATACCTTTGAAGACTAATCTTCAAGCACCCTCGATCACGAACGCTCGTTCAAACAACAAGACAACAATCATGAACACTCGAACACTTCGACCGCACCACAACACGATCACAGCGACCATGAACTCAACGATCTCCAAGATCACGAACACAGCGAACGGCCTCCAAAAACTTCGATTATGTGGAGTTGAGTACGACACCACCCCAATGGCTACCTTGGTATTCTCGGTGTGAGAATCCCAAAATGTGGACTCTGTGTGGACTTGGTTAGAGGAAGAGACCAAAGGAAGAACAATCGTGTAAACGATTGAGCAAGTGAAAGATGACAGAAGTCTATCGTATAGACGATGCCCAATCGTTTAACAAATGCTATGCAATCATTTAACAAAAGCTCCGCAATCGTTTAGCTAATGGTCAACTGAGTGAACTATCATGTATTGTCACTGCATGATCGTTTAGTCTCTCTTTAGCTATCATTTAGTGAATCTGATCCACTTGACAACGATTTCTTGAGTACTTTTCCGAGAATGGAAAATCTCTTTTCAATAACTTTAGCAAAATCTACAAAATTTAGGAAAATATTTTTCCTTTTATCTCACGGTTACCATGAAACTATCAATAACCTCCCACTCAATTGGTTATTAGAGAAAAAGAGATAATTATCCAATAATTAATATTATTATAAATATATATGATAACTAACTTACCATAGTATATTTATAACCTATAATTTTAATATTTCATCTCATGAAACATATAAACCATAGTTATTTTTCCATTCCATGGTACTTAAAGTAAATTTCATTTACATTAATCCTCTACTTGATATATCTCATACATCACACCGATCATATCATATATAATCAAATTACCTCTTGTAAATTTGAACATTTCAAATCAACACCAAGAACTGATTATCGACTTGAATCCATTGAGCTACCAAGGGGACGTTATGGACTTGTAGCTCGAAACTCCAACGGTATGTGAATAACTGACTAAACTCTTTAGCCACGGGATCCAATATTTGTTAATTGTCAGGCACTCCACTAAATACTGACAACTGAACTCTCCTTACTACAGATATATTATGTGTCCATATCAACCAATCTCAATAGTGCAATAACCCTTCACAGATCGCTCATAAGTACAACTAAGTCAATAACCGTTATGTCTCTGTAGTTACATCTAACTCCTTAAATACCACTGATCCCTCTAATGAACATAAGTCATAGTCCTACTATGACCGAATCCTCTCTTCCAAAGAGAAGTTGTGGCCACTATGTTCTAGCCTTGGAATCAATCTTTAAGAGAGCAATCTATCTACTTACCCCTACTTCGGGGAAGAAGTGAATTCCATCTTATGTAGTTGAGTTCCCAGCTCCCAAATCAGACAAATCCCCAAAAAGGTAGGCATGTTGAGTTGGCAATCTAGCCACTCTCACTCGTACTAATCAAAGAACCGTCCTCAAAGGCAAAAGTTCCCAAGACACTCAGGATTGAAGTCATGTCACCTATAGTCGTTTAGGTGAGATGTAAGTCTCTAGTATCAACGGTGTTATATATAGAGATGAATCATCTCGTGGTCCGATCTTATAAAAACTCTTTATATAGGGCACTCTCGCTTGCATGTCTCCACATTAATGGTCAGGATCTACCATCTGTAGTAGTTTACAACACTTGCAAACCTCTACAAAGTGGGCCGTATCCATGGTGTCACCAGGATCAGGTATCCCTCCTTAATCCTTATACTAAGGACCTATTTAGATTATCACTTAAGGCATGATCCACTTGTATATCTCATATACATGTTTAAGTTTACATACAATAACCATGAAGCTTTGTTTATTGGATATGAGCAAATGCCAAATAAAATAGCTTTTATTTTATTCAATAACGATGTGTATAGATTACAAACTACGAGACTCTATATCCATAGTGTCACCAGGATCAGGTATCCCTCCTTAATCCTTATACTACAGACCTATTTAGATTATCACTTAAGGTATGATCCACTTGTATATCTCATATATATGCTTATGTTTACATACAATAACCATGGAGCTTTGTTTATTGGATATGAGTAAATGCTAAATAAAATAACTTTTATTTTATTCATAATAATGTGTATAGATTACAAACTACAAGATTCCGAGACTTAAAAAGTTTATAATTAGTTGGTATAATTAGCTTATGAAGTTTGTGAACTTCTATTGAAGAATAATTTGATTGAAGTGTATGAGCATTGAAGAATGATTATAAAGTTTGAAAAAGTTTATGAGCATTGACTTTGTTGGGATATTATGCTTATAGAGTATGTGAAATTTGTTTGAAAGTGATATCTTTAAACATTACTATGTTCTTTTTCTTAAAAGATTGTTAAGAATATACTTAGTTGGTATAATTAGCTTATGGAGTTTATGAACTTTTTCTCTTGAAGAATGACTTGATTGAAGTGTACTATGTTTTGGAGGAGGAGGGAGGGGGTTGAAAAAGTTTAAGAGCATTGACTTTTTTGTTAAAGGATAGATGAAAATGTGGGATTTGTTTTATATAATTTCACATATACTTGTTGCTAGGAGCGCATTGAAAAAAATTGAGTATGAGACGACAACTTCAACAACTAACGTGGTTGATGATGCTTTAAGTAAAGTTCTTAGCCCTGACCGTGGTCATGTAAGAGGATTTGGGTTTGATGTGACTCATACAAAATTATCTCTCTTGTCTCAACAAGATAATGTTAGGATACTGATTCTTGAAATCTTTACTATCGAAACGTGTTGATACAATCTTTCGGAAAAATAACTAAACGATAAACAACTTTTTTATTAAACGATAAGAGTCAAACGATACTAATCGATCGTTTACAGATGATACTCGATCGTTTACCCAATGTAAACGATCGTTTACAATTTATTGCACGATCACTCAGTCTTGCTAAACGATTGCTTACTAAATCCTCCGCGATCGCTCATAAACTCTTACACAATCGCTTACCAATTACTATTACACAATCGCTTACTAGTATCTATACGATTGCCTACCTTTTCCTATACGATTGCCTATCAATTGCTATACGATTGTTGAGCTTTACTACATGATCGCCTAGTCGAAGTAGACGATGAGCGGTACACTATGATGGCTTCTCCATGATAGCGTCTCCCAAACTCTCACTTTCGAGAGCTCTCCTTCCTCACTTCTGATATTCAGACTTTGCTACTTCTCTTTCTGTTTCCTTCTTCTTTTAAACTTCCAATTCTCCCAATGGAATTAGAAGACATTCTTAACCGATTCAACCACCTTTCCTTTATTCTTTCTTCCTAGATATTGCCACATAATTGGGATCTTATCATTACCTCCGCCCTCCACTTTTACCTTGTCTTCAAGGTAAAGCTCTTGTTGTCCACCCCATTTCTTTAGCTGCGTCACATGAAACACTGGGTGTATCGACATTGTTGTCTGAAGGATTAACTTGTAAGATACTAATCTGACTCTATCCACTGCCTGATGTGCTCCATAATACTTGGGATATAATTTCACATATGCTTTTGCGAAACTCCAACATCATATCGCTGCTTGCCAACAAACTCCTTCATTTTCTCTTGAGCCAGCCTCAAATGCTCCTTCAGCTCACGCAATGCAGCATCTCTATCTCGCATTTGTTGGCTCAAAGTTGCTTCGGTCGTACACTCCTTCCCATAGTAAATCGATAATGGAGGTTGTTGACCATACACAATCTGAAAAGGGGCCAAGCTAGTAGGAGCATTATATGTAATGTTACTCCAATAGTTCGCTCAATGCCACCAGTTCATCCATTTTATCGGCCGCTCACCACTGTAGCACCTCTAATTCATTTCCAGGCTGCGATTCACCTCCTCTTCTGACTATCCGATTGAGGTTGAGAAACTGAGCTGTGATGGAATTTGGTACCTGACAGTCGGCACAACTCTTGCCAAAAATGATTCACAAACTCATTGTCTTGGTCCGTAACAATGGACTTCGGCACCCTGTACAGTTTAATCATTTCTTTCTAACATGTATCAACTTCAATGCCAGCATTTAAAGGGTGTCTCAATTGTAAGAAATGAACATACTCCACAAATCGGTATGCTTCCGCAAACGTTTCCTGTTTAATAGCTAAAAATCTTCTATCGACTGATCCCTCTCTTAAAGATTGGAATCGGGCCTTCATCCTTTTCTTCAAGACTTGCCAATCTTCAAACGACTCTCTGTCTACTTCCGACAGGTACCAGTTTAACACGATGTCGTCAAAATTCTCAACTGCCACCGTCATCTTCTCAAATTCACTCAACTTGTGAACTTGAAAATAGCGATCTTCTTTGTATAGCCACGCGTCTAGATTTCTTCCGCTAAACATCGACATTTCCACTTTCTTGAATTCACTCCGGTAGCCGTTTGCTTCTTCACCGGGTGCCTTCACCAAACCATTTGTTCCGCACATTTTTTTGGCATTCGATCCTTCTGCCTCTTCCGTCACCTTTGCCTTTTCTTTGACCATTTTCATAACATAAGAAACGAACATTTTTTTTTATGTTTCTCTACCTGCAATTCCAATTTTTCAATGATCTTCGCTACCGACGCCAACTTCTCCTCTATGGTTAACACTTTCTATATTTCGACTTTAAATTCAAAGGTTTTTTGTTCTAGTAATTCCAGTTTTTTTTTCGAAATCTTTCTGAACCATGCTTGCCCAGGTGTTTGCTCTGATATCAATTTGTTAGGATACTGATTCTTGAAATCTTTACTATTGAAACGTTTTGATACAATCTTTCGAAAAAAAGAACTAAACGATGAACAACTTCTTTATTAAACAATAAGAGTCAAACAATACTAATCGATCGCTTACAGATGATACTCGATCATTTACTCAACGATAAACGATCTTTACAATCTATTGCACGATCACTCAGTCTTGCTAAACGATCGCTTACTAAATCCTCCCCGGTCGCTCACAAACTCCTACACGATCGCTTACCAATATCTATACGATCACCTATCTTTTGCATACGATCGCCTACCAATTGCTACACGATCGCTGAGCTTTACTATATAATCGTCTAGTAGAAGTAGACGATGAGCGGCACACTACGATGGCTTCTCCATGACAACGTTTCTCGAACTCCCACTCTCGAGAGCTCTCCCTCCTCACTTTTGATATTCAGACTTTGCTACTTCTCCTTCTATTTCCTTCTTCTTTTAAACCCCAATTTCTCCCAATGGAATTGGAAGACATTCTTAACCGATTCAACCACCTCTCCTCTATTCTTTCTTTCTTGATATGCCACATAATTGGGATCCTATTAGATAACAAGTACAAAGTTCTTGAAAAAGAATATTTGAAGATGAAGGAATAAATGATAGAAATGAAAGCAATGAAAGATGAAATAATAGAAATGAAAGCAATTATGTCATGTTTTATAAAGAAACAGGTAATCTTTTTTTCTTTAAATCACTTACATTCATTTTTTTTCTTATAATTAGTTAACTTTTTTGTTTCATATGAAATTATCATAGGTTGAACCAAGTGAGGAACTTTCAAATGCTACTGTAAGTGTACCTAAGGCAACAAATATTCCTTCAACTTTTCTAATATCATCTCCATCGGTAAATTTATTTGTAATGTGATGAGAATTATTCTTGATTTCATTATTATTTTATTCTAATATCTCATATTTTCCTTTTCATAGAGTGTCAATAAAAATATTCAAATTAACTACAAGTTATTAGATTAGTATGGCTGAGGAGAGATTATTGCAGAAGGACGATAGTCTTCTAATGATCCAGCTACTCTTGTTCATCACACCTATTGGTCCACATGCAGTTAGAGTATGGGTTGATGTATCAAAGAAACCTGACGCATATTTGTGGAGGCCTACATTTGAGATGACATGTATTGAAGAAGCTTTGGACAGTACAGTTGCATGCCATCTGATAAATTGATTATTGGTATATTATTTTCTAAGCTTATTTATCTACTTATTAAAAGATTTATTATATTTATTTAATATTCACTATTGTTGGTGTATACAAAATCATACATTGATATAGATTTTATAAATTTATGTAGATGAATGACATGATGCCTTACCAGAGGAAAAGAAAACCAACGATAAGACAGCTCAGCTACGTATTTTTGAACACTTGGTGAATTTTGTACACATGGTAAATTTTGAACACTTTGTATTTTGAGGGCTAACTTATGTTGTTGGTGTAGTTACTAAATACTTTATCTAGCTTGTGTATCATTTAGACACAACTTTATTCTAGGAAATTATTGAATATTTTATTTTGTAATGTCAGTAGATTATGAATGGAAGTTATTAGTATTTATTATGATATGAAGTATATTATGTGTGTATATTTTAACTAAAATTGAGTACTTGAGCTAACATTTATCAAAATATAATTAATTAAAAAATTATTTTTGAAAAAAAAAGTTACCTCTTTTATAGCCGTGAATTAAAGCTATAGAAAGATTTATATAGCAACAACGGAATGCTATTAAAAGTTTATTATAATAATTATAATAATTGGAAATGATTAAATAATATTACTATAGCATACAATTACAGCTATAAATATAGCGTTGGAAAAAGGCTATTATATGTTAAAGATAACACATTATTTTAGCTATACAAACCTATTATAGCTTTAATAAAAAAAAACGCTATCAAATGTTTTTATAGCATCGTATATAAATTACATCTTCATACTTTACAATAGCATCGAATATAGCTCTTCAAAAACACTATAAAAAGTCTTAGACTTTTAATAACATGGACTATTAGGTCCTTCGAAAAAGACTATAAAAGGTCTTTTATAACTTTTTTTGGTTAGCTATCGTATTCTTTATTTCTTGTAGTGATAGTTTGGAAAAAGCTAGAATTTAATCGATATGGTTTTAAAAGTTAGAACTATACCTTTATGGTTTGATCAGATTTCATAAATAGTCACAATTCTAATTATGAATCATAGGGACTAAATTCTAATTTCTAACCTTCTCCAAACTAGGGACATAATTTGCAATTTAACCGATTACGGGTATTTGTCTAAAGGTGCAGTTAAAGGTGGTCTTGTCATTTTGATAGTCTGTAGTGGAATCTTGGAACATGTTTCTTTTACAAATGGCCAAACATCATGGACAAGTTGAAATATCTTTAAAAGAGGGGGAAAAAAAAAGAGGGTTTAGAGTTGGTCTATGAATTAGTCCCCGAGTTTGGAAAATAGTTCAATGATATGGCATTGACGTTGCATTTTTTTGCTAATTTTTAAAAAATTAATTTGGACGCAGGTGACTTTTTTTTTTTTCTTTTTCCTTCAATCTTGCCAAATATATCCTTTTTGAGAAGACGATGATCAAAAGCTAGTAGATGAACCGTATGCAAACAATAAACTATATCTTCATCTAGATGCTTTCTTCCCCTTCATTTTCAGTTGCTTTATTCATAATTCAATAGTAACAAAATAAGGATTTTCTTTTTCTTTTTTGAAGAATTGAGCAGTTTTTTTAACCTTGATCGACTTGATGTGAGGTTTACTCAGCTTCTTTAAGTGGGTTTGAGCTTTGAGATGCTAATGATGATGGTACGTGGTTTTTGGGACTGTCATCGCCACATCCAAAGAAACAAATATTATAATTAACTCATACGTGTGTAATAAGTTAAATAGCAATTACACGTTAGCTATTTAATGCACATGTTGGATGGCCATAAATTTTATATAGAAGTGTGACATGTTGAGTAGAGATCAAAATTACAGGATTCTATTTTTCAAGTGGAAGTTTTAGAGCACCAATTTTGTACTGAATTTTGAGGAGTAAGAGTAGAAAACTTTATGGAATCGAAAAATAATAGGTAGGTTGATATTTATATATAATGGGGTAGTAGTTGATTCTCAAAATAAGTGAGTTTAAGCACTTTGGAAATATTATAAGTATGAGTTGGGTTCGAAACTGAATTGAATCTGTTTACGTTTATCAATCCGTAATGAAAATTGGTATAATTGTAATGATATTTCATTCACAAATCAATCATAATGGTCCACAATCACAAACGTAATTGGATGTCTTTTGAACACGTTTATTTGTAATTATGAACCTGTCATGTTTGCTATTATCGTTTAAGGTCAAATGGTTACGGTAAAAGTAAATGTGATAAATTCATAACTTTCGTGTAAAAATAGTAACAATGATAACAATAACAATAACGATTATGATATATACAGAATTTCTAGACATGAGTAGATTGAATATCAAGATGTCAATATAGGTATGGAACACAAATAAAAAATTACTAAACATCAAATAAGGTTTCACTTATTAATTACTATTGATTTATTTTATATGTTCCTCTCGAGGTAAAGGTGATCTAAAATATTAGAAAAATGAACCCAAGCTAGGAAAAAGAATGTGGTGTAGTGATTGTGAGAGGCTCCTCCATCACGTGGGTTCTCATATGACTTTAGGTCTCTTTCTCCATGGAAAAAACAATGGGGCAATTGTTATATTCTCTGATGGTTTTGTGAACATGATATTCATTGTGCAACTTATTAGAGTATTCTACAACGTGGTAGGTGGGATGAAGATAATCAATACCATGAGTTTAATTTTAATTTCTTTCCATGTGCCACTTGACTTCAATTTTGAACACTAAGTATGGGAGAAGTTGCAACTTGCATAGTATACATCGAATAAATGTAACTTAATTATATTTACCAAAGACAAAGGATGCTTTTTAGTTTATATCAATTTTGTTCAATGTGACAATATCTTAACTACACTCTATGGTAACAATTAGAATAGGAATGCCTAACTACAACACAGCCACGATACAAACTCAGTAATCTAGACAATAGTGGGTTCGTCAACGAGGCTAAACTATAACGGAATATGATGAACTCAATCGAGTTGGACAGTCGAGACGGCCAATCTAAGTGGGTACGACCTTAGGAAGAAAAATAACTATCAAAACCTTCAGTTTATACCAATTATTTTAGAGGGTTTGAAGCTTGCAAATATATTGTCTATGCAAGGTAAAAACAAGTAGCATACCTATTAATGTACAAACAACATGTGTATTTGTAGGAGAAGAAGCGTTTATGTTTTCTTTTCTTTGTTGGGAAGGGAATGGAGGAGAATATGAAAGAGTTTGAGATGTCGGTTTGATTTATCGATTTGGGATTATGGTGTGTGAAGACAGTTTAACTAAGTGTAATTTGAAACATTTTCGTATCTTATAATCTTAGAAAGTTTTTCATATTTTTCTTATTCATAGATGGTAGAAAAATCTGTATTATTAATATTATTGTTTCACTTTCGTGTCTTCGAAGTCCTCAATAAATGCTTGTTCATTAAATTTGTCTCTTCCTAGACATTCTATTTGATTGAATAGGGACAACTTTTCGCTTTCAAACCAAAGTTTTCTTTTTCTTTATATTTCGTATAATTTTCAATTGGTTTTCAATTTAATATTCCTTCAATTTCATATTTTTTTAGGTTGATTCTAATTCCAACATTTACGGTAGTTTTGAAATTTTGATTTTAGATATTGTTTAATTTTGTGGATCCTTAGGAAGTGTATATCTATCAATATTTTAAAATAATTACCGTGTATTCAAATTTATTTTTTTAATGTTTTTTTTAAAACTTAATTTAGATGCTTTTTTAAAATTTTATTTATAAATTATATATTCGTCCAACCAATTTTAATTCAAAAGGTAGCTTTTAACTTTCTGATGTAAATTTATAGTCACTTACAAAAAATATATATTTTTTAATGTCTTATTAAAACAGCACTTAAATAAACTTTAGATGAGATTGGCTTGGTCGGTGGACTTGATTTAACATTAATAATTATGGAATGCTGTTAAAGATAACTTTCTTCTGACTTTTCAAAAATAAATAATAATAATAATAATAATAATAATAAATAAATAAATAAATAAAACTCTCCACTGTCCTTAGAGGTTAAGTGTAAGAACTAAGAAACTTTTCCATCATAATGATTAATGGTTGTATTGTCAAATTCAGCTTAATTTAATGATAATTGACATGGAGGATTGAAATGAGAAATGTTAGGATGACCTATTTCATACGTCTATGGAATTTTTCCATCCATGAAAATTCTCCATTTAATTTTGCAAAGATTAGAGTGAAAATTTTACATGACAAATTTGCGAAATTCAGATTTTCGTTTAATTTTATTTTATAAAAACCAATAAAATGATTTTTGAAGAACAACTTTCAATTAAATAGTTAATTATCCGCTATTTTGTCATGAAATCTTGTATGGTTAGTTGAGGGAGAATTACTTTTGAGTAGATGTAATAGCCAAGAATCTCAAGAGTATATGTGGCTTGGCTACATTTATAGATATGTCATTCATGTTTATGGCTAAAAATTAGTTGTACCTTATTTTTACTAGGCCTTGATTTCCTTTTTTTAATAAGCTACCTAGATTATTGTGAGACTACTGACGATAACATTGTAAATTTCTTATCGATCATCCTTTAAATGGTTAATTTCTCATGATATTTTTTTAAATATTTTAAATGAAGTGAAATAAAATTTCACATTAAGTTATTTAAGACTCATTTGATAACGATCTTATTTTCTATTTATTGTTATGATTTCTTATTTTTTTGAAAAATAGACTTGTTTGATAATTCATTCAATTTCTTTTTCCAAATTTTTTTTAATTGTTTCAAAAAATTGAGGTTAGATTTCATAAACTACAAAGTTTCTCATGTTTGTTTTATGTTTTTGTATTTGATTTTAAAGCTTTGAAAATCAAACAAAGAGCAACAATTGCTAGGCCCATCCCAAATGAGATGGCTCTCTGATACTCTTCAAAATGAGTCTCTAAAATATTTAGATTTTTACGTAAAACGTCTTCTTTAGACCATATATCTAAAAAATATCTTTAAATTTGATTTTTTTCAAAAAAGACTTTTAGTATTATTTTTTGGATAAATTTTCCATTTTTTTTATTATTTTTCTTCCAATTTATATATATTTTTTCCTATTTACGAAGTTTTCATAATGATGGAGAGAGAAACTGCAATTATCATAGAGAGAAAAAATGCATTTAATATGATTTTTTCACATTTTCAAATGAGAAAATGCATTTATTTATTGACATTTTCCCTTTTATTACATAAATCACAATATAATATAATATATGAAATATACCACGATATATGAATCGCATATTATATATATTCATTTAAGTAATCAGAAATCCCAATAAATCAAAATTTTGTATGTATCACAATACATAAAATCTAAATATTAAAAAAAAAAACTCTCAATTAATTTTTATATTATATTAAATATTTCATTGTTTATTTGGAAATATTCTAACAAATATTATGTATATATTATGTAATATATTCCGTTTTTTATTTTATGTATATATCCTAGGTATTCTGATAATATATTCCTTGATGTTTTGATATGTATGTCAATATATTTCATTGTTTATTTGACCTGTATACACCAAGTATTCTGATATATATGCATTTCTAAGTAGCTATCGATGTCAACATTCCACATAAATAATAGTATATTCATGAATCATTAATATGATGGTGTGTATCATAAATTCTATTTAAGTAGCCAGAAATCCCAATAGATCAAAATTTAATATGATCTCTCTAATAGAAATTGACATTATTTTCAAATAAACAAAGCATATCTACAAAAGTATATAAACCATGTATGAACTTAATGTTCAATATATATGAGTATATATGAAACAGGAAATATAAATATATAATTGAATATATATATATATATATCACAATATATATTTAAAAATCGAAGAACCAAAATGGTCTTACTGAACAAACCAAACCACGGTGACCGAGATCTAAGTAAGGAACCTTGAGCTCTATTTTGCAAAACATCGTCGTGGAAAAACAGTACGAAAACCCAATCATGTAGGCAGAGCTTCAGGCGATGAATTAAAGATTCTCTGGCAATCTTCTCGGATATGACACCACAATCGTAGAAGCATGAACAGAGGGAGGCGGTGAGATCTGGATGTTGTAGCACGAATGGAGGGAGCGCGACCTCTGGATCCTGGTAGAGCAGGCTGGGGAGAGAGGCGGCGATTGGATGTTTGGCTGGAATGATGAGAGGGAGTTTGAGAGAGAGGGTTTTGAAGAGGGAGCAGCGACTGGACGTGGGTATTTGGGAAATCCAAGGGGCTGTTTGGGGGCCCAACATGAGATGGTATATCCCCACATCTTATATCATCTCAGTGTTTGGAGGTCCATTATCCTATCTCACCGATTTTAATTGTTTGTGGGCTAATTTTCGACACATGTTTTGTATCTCACCGTTATTTTCCTTTCGTGTATCGTATATCATCTTAGTGCTTGAACATACTCGATTATACTCAATCGTTTATATTTAATCAAAACTCCCCAGACATCAAAACTCTCCATACATCATAACTCTGCACATCCTATATCATCTCAGTGCCCCAACAGTCCCTAAAGGTTTTATCACAAGTTCTATATCTTTTCATTTTTTTAAGAAATTGAAATTGGAATCAAAGGGTAAAAGTTTTTTCTATAAAATACTAATCCATTTGTAACGACCCGACCCTCTAGGACTTAAGTTAGGTCGTTACTAAATACATGCATGCATGGAACTCAAAACAACACTCGGTTATGGCAAAATAAATGCTAATTAAATAAGGTAAGTTCAAAAGACTTTCATTAAATTCAAATACTAAATCAATAGTAGGGTACCCATAAATCATAAAGGATAATAAAAAAGTCTGAAAAATAATTTTTAAAAGTAAGTTTTAAACATCAAAACTAAAAATTAAGAGAAACATGAAAATAACTTTAAATCTCATGATGCGGAAGGGTAAAAACTAGTCCCAGTGGCTCGATCACGAATTCCGCTTGTCCATGGCTGGTGCATCTCTACCCTTACCTGAAACAACAATATGAGAAAGAATGAGTATAAAATACTCAGTAAGTAACCCCCTACTGGGGTCAGGCTGGGCATCTACGTCCTCTAGATACCCACCTCTGGTGAAACATATAAACTGCTCTAGTCCTTATGAGACACATATGCACATGAAACAAGAAAGAGACTGTGTCCTATCCTACTATAGTTAAATATGCCCACTACCTCTGGTGAATCCTGAAAAAGACACAAACTGGTGAATCCCGAAGGAAACACAAAATCTAATGGGCATCTAACTAATCAGTAAGGATATTTGCACAGTCTCAACATCATAATCATCACTGTACGAATTTATGACATACATATAAACCTCAACATCATGATTCTACAACATACATGTATACCTCAACATCATCAGATCAAATACAACCATACGGAAGTACATACCATCTCATACTAGCATTCAAGTGTCTATATGCGTAAATAAATAATTCAAATCTCATACTAGAACATACTTTGATCATATTATACTATCAGTCTATCATGCTAACATTCTGCCATAACAAACATTTATCATGCTAGCATACATTTAATGTCTGGCCTGTGGGCAGTTCCAGTAGTAAGATTACTTACCTTGATATTAGGTCAAACCAAAAAGCAATTGAATCTTTGTGAAATTCTTGAATCCTTAATCAAGCCTAAACATAAACCAATCTTTAAAATTAATAGTTAAGGCCAAATTTCAAACACCCAAATATTACAAAATATTTCCGGATAACCTTACCTAAGGTGTGGTCCAATTCGAATTCACCTTCCAAACCTCCAATTTTAAGCCCAAATAATTAGCAAACCAAACTCTTCTTCATCTTGAATGAAATTCTTGAATCAACCCCCTAATCATAATTTGAAATTAGGCTTACATGATTAAAACTTGAATCAAATACATATTTCACTACCAATGTCTCAAATAAATTATCCATATGTAGCTTCTAATAAAAATCACTTCCAAATGACTTTACCAAAATTTCTCAACAACCAAAATTAATCCACAAGAGGGTCCTCAAAGCATAAAACTTACCAAAACTCGTTAAAACAAACTCCAGCTTCACTGAACAACACCTCAATACCTTCACAAACTTGAATCCAAACTTGAAACACAATGAGTATCAACCAATTGATGTCAAAAGTAAATGAGTATTCAAGAATCAACTGAAAACAAATCCAAACGGTAGAAATCTTACCCAAATCGGTAGATCCAATGATGGCAAAAGCGAACGATGCTTGAGCAGTGGTAGACGGAGGTCATGAAGAAGAAACTGACGCGGCGGCTTTGGGCGGCGTCAGAGGGCTCACGAACGTGAGGAAGAAAAGGGGGTGGGGTTTGACTTTTTATAAAAAAAACAACAACAACAACAATAATAATAATAACAAAAAAGAAAATAAATATAATTACATTTAATTCCTTTCCATTTTATACTATTAAATTCCTTTCCATTTCAAAAGAAAATTAATTCCTTCCATTAATTTCCAATTTGAATAATTTCACGCTAACAATTAAATTCCCGCACTTACACTTGAAGTCCAAAATTCCAAAAATGCCCTCCAACTAATAACAATTACTGAAATTCCAAATAATAAAGTTACTGAAATTACATTATTACTAAAAAATGTGCGAGGTGTTACATTCTTCCCTCCTCAAAGAACTTCCGTCCTCGAAAGTTCATTCTTGAAATAAAAAACTCCGGGGGTATTACATTCTTCCCTCCTTAAAGAACTTTCGTCCTCAAAAGTTCATTCTTGAAAAAGCTCCGGGTACTAAGCCTTCATCTCATCCTCTCGCTCCCAGGTAGCCTCTTTGAACTGGTGATTCTGCCATGGGACTTTCACAAAAGCAATTTCCCGGCGGCACAATGTTTTTACCTCTCTGGCAAGGATCTCTATAGGCTTCTCCTCGTAGCTGAAGTTATTATTCAACTGTAAAGGCTCGTAGTCAGCTACATGGGACAGGTTTTTTACATACTTCTTTAGCATCGAAACATGGAAGACATTATGAACTGAAGACAGTACTGGGGGCAATGCCAAACAGTAAGCTACGGGGCCAACTCGTTCCAGGACCTCGAAAGGTCCAATGAATCTCGGACTCAACTTACCCTTCCTGTCAAACCTCAGAATACCTTTCATGGGTGCCACTTTTAAGAACACTTTCACACCAGTCTCAAATTCCAGGTCTTTACGTCTTACATTGGCATAGCTTTTCTGTCTGCTCTGAGTTGGTTACATATGAGCTCTAATCTTCTGTATTGCCTCATTTGTGGTCTACACCAATTAAGGTCCTAACAACTTTCTCTCACCAACCTCACCCCGGCATACTGGAGACTTGCAACTCTTTCCATATAGGGCCTCAAATGGCAATGTGCCAATGGCAATCTGATAGGTATTATTATATGCAAATTCCATTAAATGCATGTGAGAGTCCCAACTCCCTGAAAACTCTAATGCACAAGCGCACAACATATCTTCCAATATCTTGTTCATACGTTCTATTTGACCATCAGTCTATGGGTGAAAAATTGTACAAAAATCCAATTGAGTACCTAATACTAACTGGAGACTCTTCAAAAAAACTAGATGCAAAACGAGGATCATCGTTTGACATGACTAAAACTAGTACCAAAAGAGGTGTAACAACCCCTTCCATAAATAACTATGAAACTTAAGATGTTGAAAATCAACAACACTTCTACATGTCTGAGCTGATAACTGTGAAAACAGTCATGAAGTTAAGAAAGTCTTATATACTAAAAACATATATCTGAGCCTACCATGTCATAGGGAAAACTTCATATGTGCAATGAAGAAACTGGTCATACTATATAATGCTTCATCTGAAGATATGTACCAAAACAAATCTAGTCAACTAAAAACTACTTCTACTCTAGAAGCGCCAACTGTGATGTCTTTCCTAGAGTCTACATGTCTGAGAATAACTCTTTCTAGTTAAGTTTCACATTCATGAGAAACTCATCATGAGGCTCTATGCTGTCATGAGCTATAAAACTTGCTTGAGCGATCCTCATATTATTCTTTAAACTTGAAACAATCACATATCATTACTTAGATCCCGCTGCGAACGAGTCCAGAATTTCCCCCGAAAATGAGGTTTTGAATTACCTGGATGCTAAAGCATAAGTCAATTGATAACACATTTTCATAACCTCATAATAACCGTAATTGATCCTTGAAGTCATTTTTTTTAACAATAAAACCTTCTTGATTCAGAAGTCTTAGCTTGGATTACTCGTACTCCCTAAAGCTAGTTAACTCATTGCCCATGCAAGAGAATACATACTATCTTGTAATGCTCCAAACCCACTTTTAGTAACTTCTTACTATCAACTCAACTTTATTGCCAAGTCTATCCCTTATACCAATGGTTATATTGGAAGATCCAACTTACTTACTTTTGTGCATATACTATCATTGTCTACCTCGAGTTGGATTATTTTCTTTTCTCAATCAAATTGATGGTCTTGCTAGTTCATGTTTCCAACACTTGCACACAAAGTCAAAATCCCTTAAATCTCACTAATGCCCTCAATGTTTTACGTCTTAACTAATCAATCCTCAACATACCATATCAATAGTTCTCAAACATCTACTGTTACTAGTAACTCCATTTTAACTTATCCCTTCTCAATCTTCTATTTTGGTAACAGATTCTTGTGTTAAAACAAAGTTCCATACCAATCACCTACATAAGCTATCTTTCCATCTAGCATATATTGTCCTAAAGTTCCACATGATAATGAGGTATTCTTCTTTTACACCAAAATAAATACCTTGTAACCCCTCTTATCAAGCCTTCAAACCATACTTAACTAGGAGTTTGGAACACATTAAATTTCTTTCTCTTTCCAAAAGAGTAAACTTTCTTGGACACTTTTCTCTCATTCACACTTATGATAAAACCACTAAATTCAAGACACCTCCCTTTTTTTTTTCCACTTTCCATGTGGAACATAATCTCTTTACTAAATTATATTTTACTAAACTCCTCCAATCTTATCTCTCTCACTACGAATTTCCATCTTGTAGAATTCCTCTTTGCCAATTTGCATACGTTTAAACTCCAAAAGACTTTTTGTTTCTTCAAATCTGTCTAACTTGGATCTCCTTAACACAATAAGGCTCTGGGTTTAGTCTAGGTATACTAAAATAATCCTTCAACCTAAACAAATAACAACTTTAACCCCTTTAAGCCCAAGGTCATGTCCAACTATTTTAGCTTCCTTTAATGACATCTACCTAGCTAAATATTCCAAAAGAATTCTTTATATCATTACACATACTTTACCTAGTTCATCAAGTTGTAGTATTACCAAAATGATTATGACTTATGAATCCTTTCTAAAATTCTTCTCGAAATGTTGGATTTTTAATATCTCAAAACCTTTAATAAATCTATAGACTCTTCTTATTTTCCTCCTAATTCATAAAACAACTTTTAAACTTATACTCGAGCACTGGTCTGTGTATATAATACTACCACCGATTGCACTATCCAACACAAAACATAACACTAGTCCTTGATCAATTCTTGTCTCGAAAATTTTATTCATTGGCTTAAACATTTAAATACCTTCATTCCTAAATTGTCATAACCCTACATAGTTTCATCAACCTTTAACATTGCTGAACTGAGGTATATATTGGTTCGTATCTAACATAATTTCCATGATATTAACTAGTGCCAAGTGACTTCATAATTTATTCTATTTTATTTTTCTCCTTTTGTAGTGTCGTACCTGATAATCCTCTTATAATAACTTCTAACGAGTCACTGACCTAGCATTAGAACATAACTGGTACATTTAAGCCAAACAAATATTTTAATGCACAACTATCATAAAACTTGTAATTGATAAGACGTACCTGGCGATGACGAGGAATCTGTTCATGGGCCACAGGGACAATCTAGACTTACATAGTAAGTCAGTCTACAGAACCCAAAACATGGGCTCTGATACCAACTGTAACGACCCGACCCCTAGGAACTTAAGTTAGGCGGTTACTAAATACATGCATGCATGAAACTCAAAATGACACTCGGTTATAGCGAAATACATGCTAATTAAATAAGGTAAGTTCAAAAGACTTTCATTAAATTCAAATACTAAATCAATAGTAGGGTACCCATAAATCATAAAGGATAATAAATAAGTTTGAAAAAAAAAATTAAAAGTAAGTTTTAAACATCAAAACTAAAAATTAAGAGAAACATGCTCTAAATCTCATGATGCGGAAGCATAAAAACTAGTCCTAGTAGCTCGATCACGAATTCCGCTTGTCCATCGTCGGTGTATCTCTACCCTTACCTGAAACAACAACATGAGAAAGAATGAGTATAAAATACTCAGTAAGTAACCCTACTACTGGGGTCAGGCTGGACATCAATGTCCTCTGGATACCCACCTCTGGTGAAACATATAAACTGCTCTAGTTCTTATGATACACATATGCACATGAAACAAGAAGGAGACTGAGGCCTATCCTATTGTAGTTAAGTATGCCTGTTGAATGAGAAATTTTGGACCAATCACAAGTCACCACGTCGTTTGCTAAATTAACGACGAATTTCTAAATCGTTGACTTTGGGTCCAATTAGAAGTTAACACATGTCCCGAATTGAATTGAAGACAAGTTTCGATGACGTCACACGGATGAATCAGATGAGATTAAATTGGTCCAATTTGATATTACTATTTGGAGTCCAAACTACAAAAAAAGTTGAATTGGACCTAAATTCCAGATCAGGCCCAAAACTAACTAATTGGGCCCAAGGGTCAGGCCCATGGACCAACCAAGCCCACGAAGCCCACCTGAGAACACTAAATAGAGAAGTTATCTTCATTTATAAAGGTAGCATTTTCTACACTCAAAAGACCCAGAGAGAATTCGTTAACAAGCAGAGGACTCCTGAAGACTCCTGAAGCTGCACTCCTATAAGGCAGAAGGCCTTTGAAGACACAAATACTCTTCCAAGACTTCTACTTCAAGTTTCCAAGACTCCTAAATCTGCACTTCTATAAGGCAGAAGACCTTTGAAGCACAAATACTCTTCCAAGACTTCTACTTCAAGCTTCCAAGACTTCTGAAGCTGCACTCCTATAAGGTAGAAGACCTTTGAAGACACAAATACTCTTCCAAGACTTCTACTCTAAGCTTCCAAGACTTCTACTTCAAGGACGTTCGGTGCTGTCCTTCTCCAAGTTAAGCATATTCACCCAACTGAGAGAGAATCAGAGGATCAAATATTAGAGATCGAACCACATCGCATCAATCAACTGCAACATCAACACCAACTCAAGTTCAACTCCACGAAACACATTTCTCCAGAAACTTCGTGTGAACAATGCCCACTACCTCTGGTGAATTCTGAATGAGACACAAACTGGTGAATCCCGAAGGAGACAAAAATTGGTAAATCGCGAAGGAAACAAAAACTAGTGAATCCCGAAGGAAACAAAAAATCTAATGAGCATCTAACTAAACAGTAAGGACATTTGCACAGTCTCAACATCACAATCATCAATATACGAATTTATGACATACATATAAACCTCAACATCATGGTTCTACAACATACATGTATACCTCAACATCATCAGATCAAATACAACCATACGGAAGCACATACCATCTCATACTAGCATTCAAGTGTCTATGTGCGTAAATAAATAATTCAGATCTCGTATCAGAACATACTTTGATCATATTATACAATCAGTCTATCATGCTAACATTCTGCCATAACATACATTTATCATACTAGCATACATCTAATGTCTGGCCTGTGGGCAGTTCCAGTAGTAAGATTACTTACCTTGATATTAGGTAGAACCAAAAAACAATTGAATCTTTGTGAAATTCTTGAATCTTTAATCAAGCCTAAACATAAACCAAGCTTTAAAATTAATAGTTAAGGCCAAATTCCAAACACCCAAATATTACAAAATATTTCCAAATAACCTTACCTAAGGTGTGGTCCAATTCGAATTCACCTTCCAAACCTCCAATTTTAAGCCCAAATAATTAGCAAATCAAACTCTTCTTCATCTTGAATGAAATTCTTGAATCAACCCCTTAATCATAATTTGCAATTAGGCTTACATGATTAAAACTTGAATCAAATACATACTTCACTACTAATGTCTCAAATAAATTATCCATATGTAGCTTCTAATAAAAATCACTTCCAAATAACTTTACCAAAATTTCTCGACAACCACAATTAATCCACAAGAGGGTCATCAAGGCATAAAACTTACCAAAACTCGCTAAAACAAATTCCAACTTCACTGAACAACACCTCAATACCTTCATAAACTTGAATCCAAAGTTGAAACACAATGGGTATCAACCAATTGATGCCAAAAGTAAATGAGTATTCAAGAATCAACCGAAAACAAACCCAAACGGCAGAAATCTTATCCAAATCGATAGATCCAGTGACGGCAAAAGTGAAAGACGCTTGAGCAGTGGTAGACGGAGGTCATGAAGAAGTAACTGACGCGACGGTTTTGGGCGGCGTCAGACGGGCTCACGAACGTGAGGAAGAAAAAGGGGTGGGGTTTGACTTTTTATAAAAAAAAAACATCAACAATAATAATAATAATAAAAAAACGAAAAAGAAAATAAATATAATTACATTTAATTCCTTTCCGTTTTATACTATTAAATTCCTTTCCGTTTCAAAAGAAAATGAATTCCTGCCATTAATTTTCAATTTGAATAATTTCATGCCAATAATTAAATTCCCACACTTAAACTTGAAGTCCAAAATTCCGAAAATGCCCTCCAACTAATAACAATTACTAAAATTCTAAATAATAAAGTTACTGAAATTACATTATTACTAAAAAATGTGCGGGGTGTTACACCATTAGTCCATGGGCTTTCTACACATGAAGTCCTATTTTTGGAACGTGTTTCGTATCTCACCATTATTTTCCTTCCGTATATCGTATATCATCTTAGTGCTTGAACATACTCAATTATACTCAATCGTTTATATTCGATCAGAATTCCCCAGACATCATAACTCTCCACATCCTATATCATCTCAGTATCCCAACAACCCCTAAGGGTTTTATCATAAATTCTATATCTTTTCATTTTTTTAAGAAATTGAAATTGGAATTATGGGGTAAAAAGTCATTACACTCCAATTTTTCTATAAAATACTAATCCGTTAGTCCATGGCCTTTCTACACATGAAGTCCTAATAAGAGATCTAAGTTTTATTAATGTTCAAGTTTTTCCTTATTTACAAGAATGTTTAACTTTCTTAAAAAATTACAATAAAATTAGGGTCAAATTACCATTTAATCCCCAACAATAAATAAATTATTGAAATATGAAAGAGAAAAAAGAGTTTTAAATGAGGTGTGCTTTTTTAGAAAGAATATATTAAATCATAATATTTTTCAAATACCCATAAATTTTCATATTCTTCAATTTCTCTCTCAAAACCCTTATGTATATCACTATATATATACATATATTTGTTAGACTGTAGGTGTGATGATTTACTTCACGGCGAGGTCAGAAAACGAATGAGGAATGTCGAATTAAATAAATGGACTTACTCATCTTTCGACATGAGAGCCAAAAGAGGATTTTTTGTGTATAATCCTGCATAATCTCAGATGTTTAGTTGGAATGATGAGAGAGAGTTTGAGAGAGAGGATTTTGAAAAGGAAGCAGTGACTAGACGTGGGTATTTTAGAAATCTAAGGGGTTGTTTGGGGACCTAACATGAGATGGTATATCCCCACATCCTATATCATCTCTGTGTTTGGAGGTCCATTATCCTATTTCAACGATTTTAATTATTTGTGGGCCCATTTTCGGAACATGTTTCGTATTTCACCGTTATTTTTCTTCCGTATATCATCTTAGTGCTTGAACATACTCGATTATACTCGATCGTTTATATTCGATCAGAACTTCCCAGACATCAGAACTTCTCACATCCTATATCATCTCAGTGCCCCAACAGCCCCTAAGGGTTTTATCATAAATTCTATGTTTTTCCATTTTCTTTAAGAAATTGAAATTAGAATCAAGGGTTAAAAGGTCAGTACACTCCAATTTTTCTGTAAAATACTAATCCGTTGGTCCATGGGCTTTTTACACGTGAAGTCCTAATAAGAGACCTATATTTCATTAATGTTTAAGTTTTTCCTTATTTACAAGAATGTCTAACTTTCTTAAATAATTACAATAAAATTAGGGTCAAATTATCATTTATTCCCCAACAGTAAATCAATTATATATTTTTTAAAATAGGAAAGAGAAAAAAGAGTTTTAAATGAGGTGTGCTTTTTTAGAAAGAATATATTAAATCAAAATATTTTTCAAATACCCACAACTTTCCATATTCTTCAATTTCTCTCTCAAAACTCTTATATATATAGCGATATATTCGATATATATTGTGATATATGCACTTTTTCTCTTTTTCTTTTTTTGTTGCTTTTATAGAAAATTTGATATATATTGTGATATATGTATTCGTTTATTTGATATAAACGAGAATTATTATTATTATTATTATTTAGACTTCATGAATTTTATTTTCTATATATAGATTTTGAATTGTTGAGATTTTTTACTACCTAAATGGTATATATGATATATATAAATGAAATTTATGATATATACTGTGATTAATGTCGAACATTAAGCCAATATGTGGTTTATATTCCGTGATAAATTTCATATATCGGTTTATCTGTGATTTATGTCAAGCATTGAGTCAAACTCTAATTTATATATTGTGGTATATTTCATATATTGGTTAGGATATTTTCAAATTCATAATAATTCGCTAGATAAACCAATAAGTTATACATGAAACCAACGTAAATAGAAAATAAATTTTCATTAAATACATTTTCTCCCTTCAATTAAACAAAAAGAGTAAAATATCATGCATTTTCTCAATCTAATTAAACAAAAGGAATAAAACCTCAACAGGTAAATGTATTTTCTCTCTTCTACATCAAGAGTAAATATGGAAAAGAAATTTCCAATGCCACCTTCTCTTTCTAGTCCCTCACCACACTCAATGGTATTTTAGTCCAAAAAATCCATTAAATCTTATATACGAAAATATAAAAAAAATTGGACATTTATGAAATAAGTTTTGAAAATAGATTGAATCTATAATAATCTCTTAGTCCATTTATGAAAAAATTGGTAACTTCTAGACATAAGTGTAATATGCGTCTTCTATTAAGGTCCTTTATATAGAAAGCCCTGAAATATTTCATAACAAAGACAATAGTATAAAATATCAAATTTTCCCGTGTGACGATTGTTTCTTAAAAAAAAAACAAATAAAAACAAAATGTATGAAATTAAAAAACGTCACAAAGCAACTATATACCAACGATATTTTAGTTAAAAGGTGTCGTCCTCCTAACTTTTTTTTTTTTTTTTGTCTAAGATTGCATTGGAGCGTGTGTATTGAGTTGACTTGCATATTATTTATTGAATTTTATTATTGATAATGGCATGCGTTACTTATTTTCTGCGATAGTCGTTGACCTATTACATATAGTTAATTTTCTGAAACTAAAAAATGATTTCAATTTTAATTGGCTTTATTATTATTATTATTACGTAAGGACACAGTTTTTCAATTGTAGAAATTCAATTTCCATCCTTGCTCTAATTCTCACAAAATTTCTAGTTGATGTAGGTTAATTCGATCTTAATTTCATGACAATCAACTACATAATCACGAGCCTTTGTTGTGTTAATTTATTTTGACATAATCGTGTGCATTTATGCAGAAGTTGGTGGTTAGGTTACAAATAGGTTCATTTTTCGTGACAAATGATTTATCTTCTTCTCACTTTTATGTTGGTGCATTATAATTCTATTATAAAATTTTGTGATTCAAGTGTAAATTGCACATGAAATCATGATTTGGAAATTTCTAAAACTCTTGATTTTTTTTGCAGTCATCTCACAGTGAATCAACTTCAAATCTTCAAGATGGTACTGAGTGATTTTTTGCTATTTTTCTTGATCATTCTCGCATAAACTGCGTTAGTTTTCATAATGATAGTGATTGCATCTACCTAGAGTTCCTTTGTAATTTTCATTCAAATTTATGAATGTAGAAGTCTTAACTTTTAGGACATAATTAATCAATGGGTGCATAACTTTCAAGGTAACTTCAGTACCATGGACCATATTAGGTACAATATCTTGAGATTTTATGATGAACTGTGTTCTATTAGACAGGATGCAACAACTCATAATACTTTAGTGGCTATTTTCCATCAAACAACATTCCCGTACCTCTTTCACATATATGTTTCAAGGATAGACTATTAATTGACTAGTTTGTGGTTCTTGTTTTATAAATAATCTGTCTTTGCCTTCTTGGAGCAAATACTGACATTATGGGCATTCCCTCATTTTTATTATTTCTTTTTTGTCTGTAGTTTTCTTTCGACAACTCCTCTGAAAAATCATTAATTTATAATAGGGGAAGTATAACTGAGATAAACTATTTATATTTGAGATCCTTAGAACCAGTTTTCCACGTAGTTTTCTAAGTGACGTTCATGGTGCTCACCAGATTTTAGTGTTGTACAAAGGCTTTAGTTATTATTTTAGTACGACTTATTTGTATGACGACAATGATTAGTCGTTAATTTAGTCGTTGTAAGGTATTGATAAGTTTGACAAAGAGTTAATTAACTGGTTTTAATACAATATATTTGTATAAAAACTCTCATAAAAATTTAACCTTTTTTTTTTTGTTTAGCATTTTAGCTTGTTTTAGTACAACATGTTGACTTCAATATTGTAAAAGTTCTTAAAATTTAGGGAATTGGGTATTTTTCTTGGGTAGTGGGATACAAAGTGCAATAGACTATTTTTTTTTTTCTTGTCGCATTAGGGCTTAGTTCCCCTCAATTACCATGTTTGCATTTGATTCTATCTTCATTATTTTCTGTGATCAACTTAGATTTTAGGAAGATTTTTTAGTTTGTTTTTAAAATTAAGTGCTTAGATAATGAGATTTTGTTTTTAAATACACCAAAGATTCAATTAGGGGTATATTCGTCTTTTGCTTTAATACTTTAATTTGCATTTGTTGGCCATTTTTTTAAAAAAAGGGCCTATTACATTTTGGTCATTTGCCAAATATTTTTTTTATTAAGCAACTTTTTTTCAATTTGGGCCCTGCGATGGGTCACAATCCACACATACTAAAGGTTAGACCTTGTTTTTCAAATGGTTGAAAGAAGCATGCTCATCTTTTATATGCATATGTAATATTAGTAAAATAATAATAAGTCAAAATAAGTATAACTCAACTGACAAAAAAAACCATAACTTTAATATCTTTTATAATTTTTATTTGACAATTCATCTCCTTTTATGTTGATGCATTATAATTCTACTACAAAATTTTGTGATTCAAGAGTAAATTGCACATGAAAACATGATTTGGAAAATTCGAAAGTCTTTGTTCTTTGCAATCATATCATAATGGATCAACTTCAAATCTTCAAGATGGTTTAGGCAATCTTTACTTTTTCAGATCAATTTGGTCTGGCATAGGCTCTCTTGATTTTCATAACTCTGTTGAGTGTATCTTCCTAGAGTTTTCGTAGTTGTGGGACAGTTACAAACATAGACATTAGACTCAAAGTATTAGCAGATATAACATAATGTAAAAAAAAATTGTAAATATGACCAAATTTAAATAGTCTATGAGTGATAAATCATATTATTGGTAGGAGTATCACAGAGTCTATCAAAGATAGTAGTCAATCGCTGATAGACTGGGGAGTCTATCAATGATAGAAGTCTATCATTGATCGACTTGTCTGTATTTACAATTTTTTTAAAAAAATGTTATACACTCAGTTATTATTCCTAAAACTACGTAATTATCCATAAAATATTTTAGATATTTGATAATTCCGCCTCAAATGAAATTGCACTCATCTACAATTATCTTTTTATCACTTCGCCTAGCAGATTATTTCGTCTCAACTCACGAAATAATGTGCTTCTTTCAGTTATCATTGTTTCCTCCAAATGGAATTGTTGAAATGGCAGGAATTTTCCTTTCAATCTTTCTTCTATTTAGATTTCATTTGGGATTTTCGTAGCTTTCAAAATAATTACTAGCAATTGTAATTTTTTTTTTTTGTAAAATTAATAGTAAATAAAGAGTGTTGGGTAAATTTCAGTTTATAATTGAACAAAATTGGTTACTAGTATTTGATAAATAAATATTAAATTATTAAGTTTATACAATAACTAAAATTGACCTAATATTATTTTTATAATTTATAATTCTCAAATAATTGTTTAAACCACATATATATAAAGTAAATTTAAATTTTATTTTAAAGGATAAGACTAAATTAAAAATTTATTTAAACACTACAACAAAATTGGGATTTCATGACATTTAAAAGAGTCACAACTAAAATTGTGACATTTATGATTATTTTATGTCCCCTATAGAATGAATATTAATAACAATTTTTTAAAAAAAAACTTTTAATGATAATAATTAATTGTCACATTTATAAACTGTGTTTACTATGGTAAATTATTATTGTCATCATTTGACTCAAAATTGGCTTATTATTGTAATGTTATGAGTATTAATAGCAGTTATAAAATGTCAAAAATAATATATAGTGATATTTTTTCGTTATAAAAAATATATGTACCTTGATACTTTTATTGTCAAGAATATATGAACAATAACCAATGCAATGTCAACAAATGTTCTATCATGACATATTTTTATTGTCACGGAATTTCATGTTTGTGACATTTTTATATTGTCGATTTTAAATACATGTCTTGATAGTTTGTTATTTCTTTACATTACATAATTTTCACCATCAACTAATCCTATTATAACACAAAATTGGTACAACCATAAATAAGAATGTTCATATATAACAATAATGTTGATAACATTTTTACAAAAGAAACTAAATACAAGGAAACTATCTTATGTACCCTGAAGTGACAAATACATGCAAACTAATAATCAAATTTGGTAAAATTTTACAAAGAAAATAAATACAACAAGGTATTGCCACAAGTAACTACATTACAACAAATTTTGTTACTAACCAAACGTCAATCACTTATTTGGTAACTTCACCATTTCAATAGGTTTGTGCAAGACTTAGTAAAAACACAACATTAAACCTTAATTCAACATTGTGAACCAGTCTCTAAACTAAGTTCTAACATTTAGAAAGTTCAAAATGATTCAAGTAAAAATAGAAACCTCTAACAAATATCAATACACCTTTTATTGAAACCTCTAGCAAATCTATTCACACCTCAACCACATAGAAAAATCTTTGAAATTATTTTTGACCAGCCTCGAAGTTAAAGACGTTACTTTTCAATCTCTTAAATAGCCAAACAAGCTAATAAACAAATAATAATAATAAACATGGAAATTGAAATATGAATAATACCAATTTATTTACTCATTACCCAAATCATAGTTAGTCATCTTAGACATTCAGTAAATAGTGATAAGTAATAACAAGATTCACATTCATTTTTGAGTACACATATCTAGTCGTCGTTGTGTCCTTACGCAACTTCATGTGTAATAACAATAAATACCAAACAACTTATTTAAGCAAAGATCATTCCATGATGTTAACAAGAACGTAGCTTAACTGGTATAATGTTCATATTATCGACCTTGAAGTTTGAGGTTTGATTCTCCCACCTCACACTTTTATATTAATGGAACAACTTAGCATACTTTATCTATATTGGTATCAAATCATTTAAAGTTTCCAAAAACCCATTTTCAGCCAATTTCAACCAATAACGCAATGTCATAAGAGCTTCAGTTTTCTTTGCAAATTGAAATTTAGTAATTGAGTTTTGTTGTTTTCATGGACGCAAACAATAGCACTAACAAGATTCACCAAATTCAATTACAAGCAAATCAAACTTACAACAACAAACAAAAGCTAACTTACGTATCATATAGGAAATTTGAGATTGTAACATTTCACTCATCATTGATAATTGTTAGGTATCCGATCACCTACACAAATATACCTAACAAGAGATATTCCAAGCCACAGAATAAAGCACGCCTATGACACAATATATTGTTAATATAAACCAAAATGTTTAGCCACAACCATAAGAGAGAATAACAAACTAAATAGAGACCAAACATCACAAAATCACTTAATTTTCATAAAAAGTATCTAATTAGTGATAGTTTGACTGTGGAAACCACATAAAGTTACTAAAAAGTGTCCAAGTGACTCTTTCATTTTCAAAACAAGCTAAAAAGTGCCTAACATGTAAGCATCCAAAACAATCTTGATGAGTTTCAAATGGTACAAAACATACTTTGAACCACAATAGTCTAACTATATTTTGGTAGGGATGTATAACACTGATGAAAAAAAGAACAGAATAACGACGAAGACCACAACTGGTGAATTGAAAAAAAAAAAATTTAAAATACAAACTTTCAGAAGGAGACCAACGTTGGAGATGAGCAAAACTAAACAACACCAACAAATACCTGTGATGACCACTGCGTCGACTCTTCAGACCACCGACACTGATGAAGGATGTTGAGGACGAAATGTGAAGATCACAATTGGAAGTCCAAAGCTGAAGATGAACGTTGGCTGAAGACGAAGAAGATGCTTCAGACCACCAGTGATGATGGATGGAAGACGCTGAAATATGTGAGAAACCTTGTTTTTCTATCGACATTGAAGAAAGGGGAAAAGTCGACTACTTATATTAAGTTAGGTTTGAGGATATTTTTATTAAAAAATCTTAATTATTAATTATATTTAATGACGATTAATAAATGTCATAAATTCGTGGCATTTTCAAATGGTCATGAATGATAGAAAAATTCAAAAACTTCCGCTTTTTCTCGCAAAAAAATGCGAAATTTTTTGTTTACTCAATTTGACTATGGTATTGTATTATGATAGTTTAATTTTGTTGTAGTGAAAATTACATATGCTTTTAGGAGAAAGCTAGTAAAGAATTCATTTTAAAAGGGATAAAATGAACCTGTGATTTAGTAGTGATTTTAATAGATTTAATACAAAAATGGTTTAAATTCTTTTATAATCATCTCTATCTCTCTAGACCGTTAAAAGTTTAGAAATAAGAGGATGGTGGGTGAGAAGATTGAGGAAGAAATTGAATGTAGTGTGAGGAAGAAGAGAGAGGATTGGGGAATAATTTGGGGAAAGAGGAAAAAAACTATGGGGTGTTTGATAAATGGGTATGAGTTGGGTAGGTATTTATTACCCATGTTTGTTAAGCCCATAAAGAAAACCTATGGGTTATTAAAATCCCCTTTTTTACCAACTCAAAATTCTCCTTTTTTTATCCCCTCAAAACTAGGACTTTTTATATTAATATGGTTGTTTTCAAAATTTATTATATTAGAGAAATATTAGACCTTTTATATTAGAGAAATATTGTTGTTTTGCTAGAAGTCGAGGGTTGAGGATTGGATTAAGGTAGAGGTCGAACGTTGAGAACTCGACAAACAAAGAAAAACTTGAAAACAATATGTATATTAAGGTTGTCGTAGGTTGAAGTTTTGATATACATTACTCGACAAACAAAGAAAAACTTGGAAACAATATGTATAAAGGGTTGTACATAAGTCGAAACTTCAACTCTGGACAAGTGAAATCTAGCTAATTTTGTGATGAGGATCTCGCTCTAGAAGGAAATCTCGCTAATTTTATGATGAGGATCTCGCTCTAGAAGGAAATCTCGCTAGAAATGTGGGCTGAATCTTGCTAATTTTGTGATGAGGATCATACTCTGGAAGGAAATCTTGCTAGAAATGTGGGCTGAATCTCGCTAATTTTGTGATGAGGATCTCGCTCTTGAAGGAAATCTCGCTAGAAATTTGGGTTGAATCTCGCTAATTTTGTGATGAGGATCTCGCTCTAGAAGAAAAATCTCGCTAGAAATGTGGGCTGAATCTCGCTAATTTTGTGATAGAGATCTCACTCTAGAAGAAATCTAGAAATGTGGACTGAATCTCGCTAATTTTGGTGATGGAGATCTCGCTCTTGAAGAAATCTCGCTAGAAATTTGGGTTGAATCCTCGCTAATTTTGTGATGAGGATCTCGCTCTAGAAGGAAATCTCGCTAGAAATGTGGGCTGAATCTCGCTAATTTTGTGATGAAGATCTCGCTCTAGAAGAAAAATCTAGATATGTGGACTGAATCTCGCTAATTTTGTTATGAGAACCTCGCTCTAAAAGTAAATTTCGCTAATTTTATGATGAGGATCTCTCTCTAGAAGGAAATCTCGCTGAAAAATGTGGGTTGAATCTCGCTAATTTTGTGATGAGAATCTCGCTCTGGAAGGAAATCTCGCTAAAAATGTGGGCTGAATCTCGCTAATTTTGTGATGAGAATCTCGCTCAGGAAATCTCGCTAGAAATGTGGGCTGAATCTCGCTAATTTTGCGATGAGGATCTCGCTCTAGAAGGAAATCTCGCTAAGAATGATGATCTCGCTCATGAAGATCCTCATGAGCGAGATCTCTCTTTTTTTTTTTTTTTTTTTTTTTTTTTTTATGAAAATATGTTATTTCTATTTACTTGACTTTTATTTATATTTACTTGACTTACTACCAACGTGACTGCTACTTACTTTCAACTAACACTCAAATTAATTTCACTCTTCAATTAATGAGGTTAAATTAATTTCACTCTTTAAAAAATGCACCCAACTCTCTCCAACTACCACTTCTATCTCCCTCTTCTATTTATAGATGACTTCCCACTCATACGTTTTATATTTCCACTATCTTTCTCCACTATATTTCACGGTCTTTTCCACGTTTCATATTTCCACTGTCTTTCTCCACTAAAAAAGGTATGCTTTTGTTGGTTACTCTTTAGTTCAATTTTTTTTTTTTGTTGGTTACTTCTTAGTTCAATTTATTTTATTTTATTTCTAATCTAACTATCATTATTTTGTGTTTCTTGTAGGGTCCAAACTAATTGCATAAATCATTCTTAATTAGTTTTGAGAAGATTTGTTATTTTGTCTCCTTTTTTAAGACTTATTTTTTTTTATTATTTTTTTTTTATGGAGATATGTTATTTGTTAATTGTTGGTCACATTTTTTTTTGAAATACTAGTTCACAAATTTTTTTTATTAATGGTTGGCGACATTATGTTTTTTAATCTGATACTTCTCAAATTTTTTATGAATTATGGGTGAAATAGTACTATTATGTAATTTTTTTTTTTTATCAAATAATAAGTTCATTTCAATTGGTGAAAAAACAATGAGGATCTCGCTCATGAGGAGGATCTCGCTCATGAGGGGGATCTCGCTTATCGAGATCCTCTTTTTTTTACCCTCCTCTGATACTTCTCAAATTTTTGATGAATTATGGGTGAAATAGTACTGTTATGTAATTTTATTTATCTAATAATACGTTCATTTCAATGGGTGAAAAACAATGAGGATTTCGCTCGAGGATCTCGCTCCCTCATTGTTTTTCACCTCCTCTGATACTTCTCAAATTTTTGATGAATTATGAGTGAAATAGTACTGTTATGTAATTTTTTTTTATCTAATATTACGTTTATTTCAATTCTTTCTTCTTTTTTTTTTTCAGCTTCAATAAGATCATATTCTATACATTTTGGTGTATTATTATCAAGCTAGTTTCAGGATTAATTTTAGTATGTCTTACTATCATTTCACAATCAAAATTGATTTTTTTTTTAATTATATAATTGTAATGAAAAGATGGTATTAATATTATAACCAATGCTTAATTTCTGAAAAAATATAGTTTCTAATCGGTGACATTAGAATTAAAAAAATATTGCACACCAATATTCATATAATCGGTTCACCAAGTTTTGAAAATATGGAAAAATGCATATTTTTTTCTATATGCATTGTTTTAACACATCTTTCGGTGAAAATTTGTTGTCCTATGAACTAGGATTATGACAAGTTTAGATTATTATAGGTACATTGGGCTCTTAAAAAAAAGCCCACTAGGCCCTTAAAAAGACTTAACTAAAATACCCTCAACCTTATCCTTAGGAAAAAAAACACTAAGCCCTTAAAAACATGTATTTTTAGATTATTATAGGTACAATGGGAAATAACACCATAAATCTAAACTATAACCCAATATGCCCAATACCGACGCTTGACATCGTTTGCTATTCTTTCTTAATCATGAAACATAATCCGTCAAATACCTTACCCAGGAACAACTTGTGTATCCCTTTCCCTATAAAGATGGATACTGTTGAAGACCTCTTTTCGATTATGAGAATTATTTCGCACTCTCAAATACAGTTATTCATAACACTAACCATGTTATTGAACAACTACCGAAGGATATAGAGACAACCGACATATGTTAGGCATTGCATTAGGCAGTTGACCTTCTTTCGCCTAATTTACGAGAGTGATATGGCATGTCGTGAAAGCACCCGAATGGATAGACGTATCTTTACGATTCTATGTAATATGCTACGTTGGCTGGTTGTTTGGAGCCAACAAGATGTATGGACGTCGAAGAGATGGTTGTGATATTCCTACACATTCTTGCACACGATGTCAAGAATCGAGTGGTACGCAGAAACTTTTCGAGGTCTGGTGAGACAATTTCAAGATATTTCAACGCAGTTCTTAGGGCAGTCTTACAACTTCACACTGTTTTGTTAAGAAAACCAAAACCGATCACAAATACATGCACCGATGGAAGATGGAAGTGGTTTTAGGTACAAAAAGTACTCAGTTTTTTATATGAATATGTCATAAATATGCATGCAACGATAGATTTTTTTTTAATGCATTCTGACAACTTGAGAGAAACGGAATTGTCTAGGTGCGTTAGACGGCACATACATTAAAGTGAATGTTAGTGTCGTCGATCGACCTTGATATAGGATGAGAAAGGGAGAGATTGCCATAAACGTTCTTGCGGTGTGTGATCAAAATGGGGAGTTCGTCTTCATTTTGCCAGGGTGGGAAGGGCCTACAGCCGATTCAAGGGTTCTTAGGGATGCAGTTTCACGATCGTACGGATTGAGGGTTCCAAAGGGTATTATAATAACCGTATACGTTATTTAAACATGTGTACCTGCCACAACACATGTGCATGACATTTCGAAACGTGTACAGGATACTATTACCTATGTTGATGCTGGATACCCCAATGCTGAAGGATTCTCGTCGTACATAGGGGAACAATACCATCTCTCCGATTGGCATGGAGCAGGAAACTACCGGAAAACTACAAAAGAATTTTTCAACATGAAACATTCTCCAGCAAGGAACGTTATCGAGCGAGCGTTTGGGTTGCTAAAGGGGCGATGGACTATTCTTTGGGGAAAATCATTCTACCCAATACAAGTCCAATGTCGAACAATAACTGCATGTTGCCTTATTCATAACTTGATCAAAAGGGAGATGGAAATCGGTGCAATGCTTGACATGCTCGATAAGGAGAATTTTGCATCAGTTGGTCTTGATGAGGATCATATTGAATTTTTTGAATCATCAGAAGAATGAACCAAATTCAGGGATGACTTAGCGGTCGAAATATTTATTCAATGGCAAAAAGCCTGATTATTCAATGTTCATTGCTTAATTTTCTTTTACTACTGAATGGAATTTAATTATGGAACATTCCAAGTATGTCGTGAAAATGTTTTGTGTCAAGACTCAATGTGAACAAGTTAAATTGGAACATATAATTTCAGCAATTTATCCTTTATTTGTGCATGTGTTTAATTTATAGCATCTTTTCATTCAACAAACATATGCATGTAGCATAATGGCAAGTAATGGTAAGAGGTCTAAACACGTATTGTCGAAGGTGGAGGACGCTAAGTTGGTGGAAGCTCTATTGTAGTTGGTGGAGATCGGTTGGAGGTCTGATAATGGGACGTTTCGACCAAGATACCTACAACACTTGGAGCGAATTCTGCATGAGAAAGTGCCCTGGTGCGAACTGAATCAGAACACCATTGAGTGCAAGGTAAGGAGTCTGAAGAAACAATACAACGCAGTATCAGAGATGTTAAGTCAGTTAGGGTTCGACTGGAATGTGGAGTTCAAATGTGTCCAGGTTGAGAGGGAGATTTTCAATCTTTGGGTTCGGGTAAGATTCTAGAAAAAAAATGTATGGATACGTATTATAATATAATATTAATAATGTGTATGTGTATCAATGTAGAGTCATCCTAATGCGAAGGGGATGTGGAACAAGTCATTCCCACATTACGATGACCTCTCCACCGTATTTGGGAAAGACAGAGCAGTAAGGCAATCAAGTAAGGACCCATACGTGATGGTAACGAATGCATTCAGAGAGTTTGAAGATGAAATTCGACTTGGATCACAAGACTGTCACACCCCGATGGCCTATAGGTAGAGCGAGTGTACCTGTCGAGTCATCTCGAGGCAGTAAGATGAAGAGGTCATCATTCCAAGTTGAAATGATCGACATCATGAGATCGACTGTTGAAATGCAGAGCATACACATGGGTAGACTTGCATCGTGGCAAAATGAGAAGTATGAGTTGGAGCTTGGGCGTCGGAAGGAAGTGGTAAATGCCATATACAACATTGATGGCCTGGATGAGGATGATTAGGTCACCCTTATTGACCTCGTTGTCACAGACATTCAGAAGACAGATTGTTTCCTTGCAGTACCAGAACACGCACGGAAGAGGTATTGCCTCCGTTTACTAAAAAGAAACATGTAGACTGACCACACCCCTACATTTTGTTTATAGTTCTTTTGGATAACAGCAAATGGACAATGGTCTGTCATGTTGAAAAGAATGATAACTTTTGCATACTTGAAAACATGTACTTTTTGTGTTTGTAAATATAACTAATATTATAAGTATTGAAAAGAATATATATTTTGTGAATTTTTTTGGATATATATACATACAAACATTCAATATGAAATATATATATACCTTCAATATATAAACAAACATTCAATATATATACATACAATATACAATATACCAATTAATTAAGCAACAATATGAAATATATTTTGTTGGTATGTTTTACTGATTGAAGAGAATTAGAATCATTATAGTTTTGGAAAAAAATATATGAAAAATAATCTATTATGTTCTACAAATTGAGAAAAAAATTGAGATTGTCTAGTTTATGTTATAAATGATTTGAGAAAATACGTATATATTTGAAAATAAATCAACAATAGCAAAGCACAAAACTAAAAAAATAAAAGAATGAAATAAAACAAACAAAAAAAATAGAACTAATCTCATTCACAAAAAAACTGCATCAGATCCTTCAACTCAACTCAACTCTACACAACAAACATAGACAATAATTACCAACTCAACTCAACTCTGCACAACAAACACAGACAATAATTACCAACTCAACTTAACTCTACACAACAAACACAGACAATTTAACTCCCCAGATAATATAACTCTCCAGATAATAATTACTAACTCAACTCAACTCAACTCTCTACTTTTATCATATACCAAACACCCCTATGAAAAAAGAACGTGGAAAATAAAAGAAAAAAATAATAATAAAATAAAACTCATTCTTTTTCTTTTCTATTTTTTTTTTTAAAAAAATCAGACTATATTTTTCCCTTTTTCAAACATGACAAAAGAAAACTGGTACTACATGATAAAAATGAAGAAAAAAAGGGAGAATAAAAAATGAATGAATGAACATGATAAACAAAAGTAAACGGAATAACATACAAATAGAAAGAGAAATATATATATAAAAGAACAAAAATATCTTGAACTATGGTATCTACAATACTATCGAAAAAAATAATAACTTCGTTTCCGTTGGTAAAAAATCTATAGGGGTTGAGATGGGAACCTTGAAATGACCCATTTCATTCTCAATCTCTATGAAATATGATGGCACAAATTTTGTTTGAGAAATGTGCGGGGTTCATGTTCTTTTTTTAATTATTTTAGAAAAAAATCAATAAAACGATTTTTTAAGAAGAGTTTTCGATTAAATAATTAATAATCCACTAAAAATCCTTATTTAAATGGTCAATTCCTTATTAATCCTCTTTTAAATAGTTAATTCCTCACAACAAAATTCAATATTTTAAATAAAGTAAAATAAAATTCATTAAGTTATTTAATAATCCATATGTAAGAGTTAAAAAATGGTTCAAAACATATCAAATTATTCATACAATATCATCATGCATACACGTGAGTTTAAAGTGATTCAAATACATACATATCTTTGTATGCATATATGTTTATACATATACACACAAAATAATATAAAAATAAACGAGTGCAGAGAATGGGGATGAGGAATTTGTTTCCATCTCCATGTAGCTCATAAAATATTTTTCCTCATTCCCTCCTCGTTCCCAACCTAAACAAGGATTCTCCATCCCGAGGAGTGGGTGTCGTGAGAAAAATGGATATCTCTACCCTTGAGGTTGCCTCTTTCATCCTCTAATAGTTATACTCAAATAGAAAAAATAGTCTAAATACTATTTTAATATTTGTGCTTTTGGCGCTGATTCATTTTGGTCTCTATATTTTCAATATATACATTTTGGTCTCTGTACTTTTAATATAGTTCATTTTGGTTCCTTCATTTTCATTTTTAAGGAACCAAAATTGTTAACTTTTAAAGTTTAAGGACTAAAATGAACCAAAGTTGAAAGTACAAAGAATAAAATGAATATTTTATTTTAAAAGTATATAAACTAAAATGAATTTACTAGAGTTTCAATCCCTTTTGAAAACTTATTTTCATAAATGTCCAAATAATTGGATATTTTCATATAATGGATTTACTACAATTTTCTGACCAAAGAACCTTGTGATAGGTGGTTGGAGAGTGAATATGCATTGGAAAAATATTTCCGTATTTACGAATCACCTTAGTGTTGGAGTGAGAAAATAAAATGCATTTATTATAGATTATTAATTAGTTAAGATTTTCTTCCTATTTTTAATTAAAGAGAGAATATATTAAACCTAATTTTATTTTTCACACATTTCATGTATCAAACATGTTGGGATTGGTGCTCTAATCTTGTGGGTCTCATAGTTTATAAATTTTGTACACAAATTATTTATTCAATAAAATAAGATTTATTTTATTCGACATTTAGTTTACATTAATTCAAATCAATAAAAATCCAGGATTATTTTATGTAACTTAAACATGTATGTGGTTGACATACAAGCAGATCATATTTAAGTAATAACCTAGATGGTCTAAAGTATATGGATAAAATTGGGTGCCTTATCCTAGTGATATTACGGATACAACCCACTTTTTAATTGTTATAATAGTTGTAAAGTGTTACAAAAGATGTGATCCTAATCGTTCATGTGGAGGCATGTGAGTGTGATATCCTATTCAAAAAGTTTGTATAAGACCGAAAATGTGAAATGATTAGTCTTTCTTTATAACTTTGTTACTTGAAGAGATTAACATTTCAATAGGATGACCATAGATGACTCGACCTTAATCTTGAGTGATTTGTAAATTTCTTTCTATGAAGGCGATTATTTGATCTGTATGGGTGAGAGTGGTCAGATTCTCCAACTCAATAAGCCTATCTTTTGGAGATTTGTCTGTGAAGGAGTTGGGAACACAATTACACACGATGAAATTCACTCTTTCTCCGTCTTTAGGGAAAATAGATAAATTGCTTCTTTGATAGCTGATTTTGGGTCTCGAACAATGGGGTCTCATCCCCCTCTTCCCCCACTTACCTAAGAGGGATTAGTTTAAAGTTAAACTGTAAACAGTTTGTTCATTAAGGGATCACTGGTATCTAAAAAGTTAGATGTAACTATATGAAGAAGTTAGATATAACTATATGGGTAAAATGGTAATATGACCCAACTGTAGTCACGAGTAGATTGTCAAGGGTCGACTTACTATTGATTGGTTATATCCATGGGCATAGAAAATATATCTACAACGTCAAGAGTGCAGTTGTGAGTCTTTAGTGAAGTGATTTAAAGTTATCGAATGTAAATTAATTTAATTAAAGAGTTTAATTAATTAATCTTGTATCATTGAAACTTCTAATTTCTAAGTCCATAAGGTTCTTTACTAGCTCATAAAGGATAAAATAATAATCAATTATTTTTAGATAATTTGAATGGCTCAAATTAAATAAGGGAATTAATTGTATGAAATACAATTAAAATGATGTTTATAGACATATTACAATATAAAGTTAATTTTGAATAAGATTCAAAGTTATACTTTACAATAAATGTGAGAGACAAATATAAATAAGATTCAAATATTAATTATATGAATAAGATTCGTACAATACTATGGGTTAAAATTAATACGAATGAAATTCATATTAAAACTACAGGTTATGTGAGAAGTTGTTCAAATTTAATTAAATATATGATATTTAATTTACTAATTTACTAATTGTTAATTAGTTAAGGGTTTGTTTAATTGTATATATTAAATTTGATTTTATATATATTATTTAAATTAATTTGAATTTTGAAAATTAACTCCTTTGGGAGATTAGTGAAATAGTGTAGGAGTTATAACTCTCACCTCAAGCCACTTTAAATCTCATGTATAAACAAAGAA
>NC_052358.1:14236126-14267343 GCF_009727055.1 Benincasa hispida
AAAAAAAAAAAAAAAAAAAAAGTTTTTCTCTACAACTTCATCAACTTCCCCAAGATCTCTCACACAAAAAATTTTCCTACCAAAACTAGGAGCCCACACATCCTAGATCTCTTATCCTAAGAATAGTGAGGATTTCGAGTGGTGATGTCTAGAGAAATTTATTATTTGTAATGTTCTGTTCGTAGGAAGGTGTTGTTGTTTATGAGTTCGAGGAGATCAACTTGTGGAAAGGAAGTACGTGAAGAAAAAGGTCTTCAAGGGTTAATATTTTCTCTTTATCTCTTTCTCCTTTGTAGAAGCATGTTTTAAGTATAAATATTTATCATGGTTTTTCTGTTTATTTCTTTAATTTTTGGAGTTTCAAAAATTGATTATCACTGGCACTACATTGTATTTACATACTTCCGCTTGGAATTCAATTCTTTTAAAGCAATATTTTTGCTGATGAATTCATGGTTATTTTCAAATATACCTTAAAACATTGTATTAGAGGTTTGCAAATGTTCTAATCAATATATGAAATGTATTGGTAAATATATTTGATATGTACTCAAATAGAACTGGTTTTCAATTTGTTGGTTTTGATCAGTGGTTACTGTTGGGTTTTATGTCCTAAAACTTGCAGTTTGTAAAATGATAAACATTTTCTATAATCAATATACTTATTATTGATTTCATAAATTGTATGAAAGTCTGAATCCAATAAGCTAAGACCCATGACTATTGCATGAGTACTTGAACTTTATGTGGAGACATAAGAGTGGATCAGGTTTGAGTAAATAGTCAAAATGTCAATAGTACATGAATAAGGTTGGGTACCTTATTCTGGTAACACCATTGGATGCGACCTACCCTGTAGTTGTTACAAAGAGTTGTAAAGTGCTACATACGATGTGATTCTAATTCGACATGTTATGACATGAGGAGCGTGGGCGTCCTATGCAATGAGTTTTCATAAGATCGGATCAAGAAATAAGTCACTCTTACTTTATAACGTTGTTTACTATTTAAGACTGACTATTTCACCTAGATGACCTAGGTAACTCGATCTTAATCTTGAGCTAACTACGAACTTATGTTTATTCGTGATTATCCTTAGATTTGCATAGGTGAGGGTTGCCTCAACAACGCTGACTCAATAAGACTCTCATTTAAAAGGTAAGACCTAATAAATAGCTGGGGATATAAGGTACAAAACGGAGTTCACGCCTATTCGATTTAGGGATAGGAAAAAGGTTATTCTCTCAACTACAGAATCCATGTCTTGAACAAAGGGCCCCACCCTTTCACTAGGCTGAGAGAGTTTGGTTTAGTGATTGGATCACAAACCAGTTGTTCATTAGCGTATCAGTAGGAACTTGAGGAATAAGACGTAATCTCGAGGGTAAAAAAGATATTTGACCCAACCGTTATTACAATGTGAAGGGTCAACTTGCTGATTATGGTTAAATCACATGGACATAATGTATCTACAGTGAGAGGAGTGCAACTATGGGCTTTAGTAGAGTGACCCATTAGTTAACGAATGGGGATTAATCTGGTCTAATGAGTTTAGCCAATTAATCTCAGATCGTTGGAGCCTATGATCTGTAGATCTGCGAAGTCCTCCTAGTAACTCGTAATGGACTAGCTTTAGAATAGCATGATAGGTTAATTTGAAACGTTCAAATTAGAATTAAGGGAATTAGTAAAGATATAATTACATGTTTAATTTGATAATTAAATGGAATAGGAGAATTTATATTTAAATATGATTTAAATATATTAAGATGGATGTGTATAAAAATTAATTTAATATTTGATATAAAATTAATTAAGTTTTATTTAAAAATTAATTTATGAAATTAATTAAAATTTTCAGTTTTAAAATCAAAATGGATTTTAAAAATCACTAAATAAAAATTTGATTTTTAATAAATTAGAGTGCTTAAATGATCCTTGTTGCTTCCGCTGTTATTGATACATTCCTACAGTTACTTTTTAATATACCTTAGAACAATGTATTAGATCTTTGCAAATATTCCATCCAATATATGAAATATACTGGTTGTACCATTATATAATATAATTAAATTACGAGTATATATTGTTTACTGAATTCCTTTATTAGGTATACAATAATATATAAATTACAGATTGATTCAATGTTCAACATGAATTACAGTATATATCATAAATTCTATTTATATCATAAATTCAAAATAGTAGAAAATAAACAAAAATATCTACTAGTATCTATAAGTCATAGATGGACTAGATATGCAACACAAAAATATATATGACAGGATATATACCACAAAACCATATCATATTATAGGGTATTTGACATAAAACCAAAAGCCTAAATCTCAAACCATCTTAATGAAGGAAATTAGAACTCGAGATTCCATGAGCAGCGGAACAAGACTATTCCAAATTACAATCATGAATCAACAAATCATTTACAGTCGACTTCAGACAAATGGTTATGCAATTCATACAGAAATTACAGCATGAACAATACAAATGCATAAAGAGACAAACTCTACGCACATCGGTAGAAACGTCTCCATGCTCTGAAGTGCATTCTGATCGCTCGAACAATAGCTGTCTCTTATACACATCTAGATGTGTATAAGAGACAGATTTAGTACCGTGTCTGTCGCTTACAAAACACTACATGATCGTTTACTAAAACAAATTGTCACTTAGTAAATCAGAATTTACTTGACGACTTCGTGAGTTTCTTTGCAAAGAGAAAACTCAAAATCCTTTTCAAATGTTTGAAAAAACTTCTTTCCAAAAATAGGAAACCACTTTCTTTTTAAACTCACGGTTACCATGATCCAATAACCACCCACTACTTTGGTTATTTAAAAGAAAAAGTATTAATTATCTAATAATTAATATTATTATAAATATAAATGATAACCAACTTATCACACTATATTTATAACCTAGTTTTAATATTTCATCTCATGAAACAGATAAACCATAGTTCTTTTTCTATTCCATGGTACTTAATGTAAATCTCATTTACATCAATCTTCCATTAGATGTATCTTATATATCATACCGATTATATCATATATAATCAAAATATCTCTTGTCAATTTGAACATTTCAAATCAACACCAAGAACTGATCCTCAACAGAATCCAAGCTACCAAGGGGACCTCATGGATCTATAGCTCCGAAACTCTAACGGTACGTGAATAACTAACTAAACTCTTTAGTCACAGGATCCACCATCTGTTAACTGTCAGGCACTCCACTAAAGACCGACAGCTGAACTCTCCTTACTACAGATATATTATGTGTTTATCTTAACTAATCAGCAGTGCGACAACCTTTCACAGATAGCTCGTAAGTACAACTGGGCCAATAATCATTATGCCCCTATAGTCACATTTGTCTCCTTAAGTACCATTGATCCCTCTAATGAACATAAGTCAAAGTCCTACTATGACTGAGTCTTCTCTTCCAAAAAGAAGTTATGACCACTATGTTCAAGCCCCAAAATCAGCCCTTATGGGAGCAATCTCTCTACATATCCCTGCTTCGGGAAAGGAGTGAATTTCATCTTGTAGATTAAGTTCCCAGCTCCCAGATCAGACAAATCCCCAAAAAGGTAGGCATGTTAAGTTGGCAATTTGGCCCCTTTCACCCATACTAATCAAAGGACCGCCCTCAAAGGCAGGAGTTCCCAAAACACTCAGGATTGAGGTCGTNCTTTCACCCATACTAATCAAAGGACCGCCCTCAAAGGCAGGAGTTCCCAAAACACTCAGGATTGAGGTCGTCTCACCTATGGTCGTTTAGGTGAGGTGCAAGTCTCTAGTATCAACGGAGTTATATACAGAGTCTAGTCATCTCGTGGTCCAGGTCTTATACAAACTCTTTGTATAGGATACCCCCGTTTCACGTCTCTACATGAATGGTCAGGATCTACCATCTGTAGTAGTTTATAACACTTGCAAACCTCTACAAAGTGGGTCGTATCCGTAGTGTCACTAGGATCAGGTATCCCACCTTACTCTTTATACTACAGACTGATTTAGGTTATCACTTAAGACATGATCCACTTGTATATCACATATATATGCTTAAGTTCACATAAGATAACTAAGAAGCTTTGTTTATTGGATATGAGTAAATGTCAGAATTAAATAACACTTATTTTATTCATTAAACAATGTGTATCTTTATAAAACAATGAACCTCCGGGAGAATTAGGACACCAATCCCAACACTTAATACCATGATACCTAAATGTATATTATTATAGTATATATGATAAAAATATTATAGTATATACGACACATGGTGGTTCACAACGACGATGCTCAACGGAAAGGGGCGACTAAACAGACACGCAATTAGCGGTTGTTCTGAGGCGAAGACTTGAAGACGAATACGAGTAGTGGCACAAGGCATCAATTGTAGGTTGGACGACAATCGTAGTGAGAGAAAGGGCAACGAAAATCGATACCAAATCTCCATGGATTGGGCGGCGCCAGATCTCAACAAATCTTGATTAGGTGAGACTAGATCTCCAAGGATCTGACTAGGCAACACTAGATCTCGATCGACCTGGACTATGCGGATCTGTATCTACACAAATTTGGACATTTGTACTAATATTCATTGTCGGACGCATTTGACTAGGAGAGGAGAACCGAGGTAGGCGTCAATGGCTAGTGACAGATGCGGACGAACGGTGATGGTGGACGATGAGTCTCACTTGGTGAGCGACGGACGAACAATGATGGTGGACGTCGAGTATCACGTGGTGAATAATGGGTTGTGAATCAATGGTTAACGATAATATGAGTGAACGATGGATAAAAAGAAAGAGAGAGGATTTTGAGAGAGAAATTGAATAAGATTAGAAGTTGTGAGTATTTAAAAGTCTAATATTTTTTATTAAAAAATGCATCTCATTTAGAACTCATTTTCTCTTTCATATTTTTAATTAATTGATGGTCGGAGACTAAATAGTAATTGATTTTTTTTATTATTTAGTTTTAAAGTCAATTTAGACATTCTTTATTGAAAATTTGTAGCAGGTGTTTTTTTTTATATTATAAATAAATAAATATATTTCCTTTTTTAAAACTAATTGCATATATAGAATATTTGGCAGATACGTTTACCTTTTTTTTATTCCTAAAATAACCTTTTCCTCTCATGTCGTTTTCTTCGTTTGGGATATGTTTTTTCACCATGTCGCTTCTTCTTCATCTATCTTCTTTTTGGTCGAGCTAGTATGCGTTTTCCAAGTATGTCTGTTTCATTCTTCGTTGCTCGATTATGAGAGTAGTAATTCTTAGAGGAACGTTTGATTAGTTCTTTTTTTATCATGATTTTGTATTTCTACATTCAATTTGGTATTTCTACTCGCAATTTCGTATTTCTTACTCATGATTTTGTAGTGTTTCATCCTTTTCTCGTGCGGTCCTTTCTCCCATGTCTAAGTCTTCTTCCTCAGTTTTTTATTCAATTTCATTTGAGACTTTTAAATTTTTGGCGATTTGTACTTTTTTAGGTTTCATTAATTTTAATTGAAGTATGTTGATGTTAGTAGTCGATTTGATGATTTCTACACATTTGATCTACTTTAATTTTTCCTTTCAGTCTTCATGACTTAATTTCTGTTTTGTTTATATTTAGGTTTTTTCCTTTCAATCTTCATAACTTAATTTTTGATTTGATGATTTTGTTTATATTTAATTTTTCCTTTCAGTCTTCATCACTGATATTAGTAGTCATGAATTTCCTATCATTGATATTAGCAGTCATGAACTTTCTATCACTAGGGTTGGCAAAATTCCCTATGGGGAATCCCCGGTTGACTGGGGATTGAGCCAAATCAGAAAAAAATTTCGGGACCTCGTCTGGGGACGGGGACAATATCCCTGCCCCGACCCCGATCTTGAATATATTTATATTTATAATATATAAAATAACTTTTTATATGTATGTTTATAATGTATAGACTTATAGTGTTGTGGAGCCCAATATTAAATATCTAAATCTCTAAATCTAATCAAAAAAATCAAGCCCAAATTTTAATCAAATTTTAAATAAAATCAAAACTTAAATAAATTTTATTAAAGAATGAAGAGTCCCCGTGGGGAATTAGTAGGGCCCCGAGGGGAAATGGGGCGGCCCACGGGGACCCTGTTTCCCAACCGGAATCTCCGCCCCCGTCCCCACCTTCAAATGGAGGGACAAGGGCGAGAATGGGGGAGAATTTTCTCCTCGGAGCTGAGGACGGACCCCCCCCCCCCCCCCCCCCCGCCCCCCCGCCTCGCCCCCGTCCCCGTTGACAACTCTATCTATCACTGATATTATTAGTCATTAACTTCATATCACTGATATTATTCTACTAATGATAGATACATATCATAGTGTATCAATTATATTAGTCTATCACTAATAGATACTGGTTTCTATTTATTCTACTAGTCAATCAATTTTATGAGTTTAATTTTTGTTTCTTGCAGTGATTTGGAAATATGATTAAGCTTGCAGTTGTGGTGTTTCATAGTGAACAATGGGATGATAAACATAATTACTTGAATTACAAAATTGAAGGCATATTGGTCAATGCGATTATGTGTTTTGAGAGTTTTGTGAATTTATATTAAGGGAAATTCAATTGGATGCATCTATTTCTTTAATAAAATCAATGATCTTATTGGATTTTTGTATCAATAGCATTCAAATTGTTATTGAAATTCGTGAAGATAATGATGTTGCTTGGTTTTTTAATTTAGTTAAAGAACAAAGTACAAGACATCCATTAGTTGTTTATGCCACTAATATTCTTTTAGAAGGAATTTCCAATAGTGGATTTGATAACTTTTTATGTGTTGTGTCTTCTTCTTCCCCCATTAATGATGATTTTAACATCCTAATGAATGTTCATATTATTAGGGTTGATGCCTTAAATCTGTAGGGTTCTATAGTTTGTAAACGTTGTATGAACAAACATTTATGTGATTAATAATATATGATATTTTATTCACTCAATCTATAAAATATATGATATTTTAGTTGCATTAACCACAAACCAATAAACTAACATTCATGGTTATCGTTGTAACTTAAACATGTATGTGGAGACATACAGGTGGATCACGTTTAAGTGATAACCTAAATGGTCTATAGTATATGGTTAAGGTTGGATACCTTATTCAGGTGACACTACGAGTATGGCCCGCTTTGTAGGTGTTACAAATGTTGTAAAGTACTACAAATGATCTGATCCTGATCATTCATGTATTAAACATGCGAGCGAGGATATTCTATGCAAAGGAGTTTCTATAAGATCGAACTATGAAATGTTTAGTCTTGTTATATAATGTCGCTCATAATAGAGACTTTCGTTTCACGAGGATGATCATAGGTAACATGACTTTAATCCTGAGTGGGTTGTGAACTTCTACCTAAGAGGACGGTCCTTTGATTTGCATGGGTGAGAGTGGCCAGATCCTCGACTCAACAAGTTTACCATTTTGGGGATTCGTCTGATTGGGGAGTTGGGAACTCAGCTACACAAGATAAAATTCATTCCTTCCCCGAAACAGGAGTGAGTAGATAAATGACTCCCTTAAGGGCTGATTCCGGGTTTTGAACAATGTGACGCCACACTCTCTCTTGGCCTGAGAGGGGTTTAGTCATAGTTATTAGAGAGATCAATGGTACTTAACTGAAAGAACTCTTAAACACGAGTATCCATGAGTGCGTTTAGATCTTTCCTATTTCATTGTGACCGAATTACCACACACACATTGTAACAAACAGATATGCATTTTAACACTAATTATAGGCATGATTTGACAAATAAAATACAATAGATTGAGTAAAAATACTAGTTGAAGACTATCTTCAGTCAGACTCAATCTAGCGGAAGCAAACCCTTTATGGTCTTTATCGTGCAGCAATCAGTCGGCTACAGCAACATGATCGACGACACCACCACTTGGAGCCCTTGGTATTCTCAGAGTGAGAATCCAAAGAATGGACTTTGATGGAATTGGTAGAAGAAGAAGGCAGGAACAATCGTGTAGAACGATAAGCAAGTGGGAGATAGTAGGTGACTATCGTATAGTCGGGTGCTTATCGCTTAGAGAAAGGTACATGATCGTGTAGGTTTTACTAAAAAACCGTTTAGTAAATAGTAAGCAATCGTTTAGAAAACTCGGCACGTTAAGCAATCGTTTAGTGAAGGTGAGCGATCATTTAGTACATTGGTGCGATCGTTTAGGCGATAAGGCGCTATCGTGTAGGCTCTCAACTAAGCAATCGTGATGTTTCCACACCTTGAGTGATTTTTTCGAACTCCATGCAAAAATGAAAACAATTTTCATTTTATTCTTCAGTTACCATAACTAAAATCAATCTTCCCACTCTCGCACAATTGCGAAGAAATTCCCAGCCAATTATCACATAACCGCTTTAATTAATGAATAAATGAATATAATCATATTATATTCTTAACCTATAGTTTGATATCACATATATATACTATAGTAATTTCTCATCTACTTGATATTTATATCTTATTTCCTCCAAAATAATGTATCTCATACATTTAGTCAATTATATCACATATAATTAACCAATTTAATTATATCATATATAATTGAACTCCCTATTGTCAATTTGAACATTTCAAACTGACTCAAAAATTGATTCTCGACTTTATCCAAGCTACTAAGAGGACTTTATGAACCTGTGGCTCGAAACTCCAACGGTACGTGAATAGCTGACTAAACTTTTTAGCCACGAGATCCACCATCTGTTAACTGCCAGGCATTCTACTAAAGACCAACAGCTGAACTCTTCTTACCATAGGTATATTTATGTGTCCATCGAATGTAACCAATGATTAGTACGATGACCTTTCACAGATGCTCGTAAGTACAATGGGCCAATTTACCGTTTTGCCCCTATAGTTACATCTTACTCCTTAAGTACCATTGATTCCTCTAATGAACAATACAACATAGTCCAACTATGTGTGAACCCTCTCGGGCCAAGAGAAGGTGTATAGCGCCATATCGTTCAAGTCTTGGAATCAACCCTTAAGGGAGCTATCTATCTACTCGCCCCTGCTTCGGGGAATGAGTGAATTCAATCTTGTGTAGCTGAGTTCCCAGCTCCCAAATCAAATGAATCCTCAAAGTGGTAAGTTTGAGTCGGTAACCTGGNGCTGAGTTCCCAGCTCCCAAATCAAATGAATCCTCAAAGTGGTAAGTTTGAGTCGGTAACCTGGCCACTCGCACCCATATAAATCAAAGGTCCTCCCTCAATGGTAGGAGTTCCCAACTCACTCAGGATTGAGGTCATGTTACCTATGTTCATCCTAGTGAAGTGAAGTCTCTGTCATGAACGATGTTATATAATGAGACACTAACACTTCGTGGTTAGGTCTTATACAAACTCTTTGTATAGGACGCCCCTGCTCGCATGTCCCCTACACGAATGATCAGGATCAGACCATCTGTGATAAGTCACAACACTTGTGACCATTCCACAAAGCGGGCCGCATCCGTAACGTTACCAGGATAAGGTTTCCCTCATATATCCATATACTACAGACCATTTTGGTTATCACTTAAGACATGATCCACTTGTATGTCATCACATGCATACTTAAGTTACATACAGATAACCAGGGATTTTATGTTTATTGGTTTGTGGTAAAGCAAATAAAGTAAACAACTGAGCAAAATCAAGAAGTGAAGTAAAATATCATATATTATACATCACAAACATTCTACGAACTGTTTATAAACTACAGGACACGAGACTTTAGAGCATCAACCCCAACACTTAAGGAGTTAGATGTAATACAAGGCAAAACGGTAATTTGATCTAGCTGTACTTACGAGCAATTTGTGAAGGGTCATTATACTGTTGATTGGTTATATCCAATGGACACATGAATACATCTATAGTGCGAAGAGTGTACCGTCGGTATTTAATGGAGTGCCTGGCAGTTAATAGATGGTGGATAATGTGATTAAAGAGTTTAATCGGTTATTCACGTACCGTTGGAGCTTCAAGCTACAGGTTCATAAGGTCTCCTTGGTAGCTTAATGGATTTAAGTTAAGAATTAGTTTTTGGGTTAATTTGAAATGCTCAAATTAATAGGAGAGAATTTAATTATATATGATATAATTAAATTAATTCAATTATATATGATATAATTGATATAATGTATTTGATATATTATTGTGTAATTTGATAAATAAATATTTGAATATGATTCAAATATATTTTGTATGAATAAGATTCATAGTTATTAAATTTAATATAAATATGATTTATATTAAATGTCATAAAATAGAGACAAATAACTATGTTTTATATATTGTATATGATGTAATATTAAAACTATAGGTTCTAAATATAATATGATAAGTTAGCTATCATATTTATTTATAAATATTAATTATTTAATAATTAAACCCTTTTTCTCTCTAACCACCCTTAGTAGGTAGTTATTCGGTTTTTATGAAAATTTTGGGATAAATGAAATATGATTTTATTATTTCAAAAGGTTAAGTTGCACAATTTGTGAACTACTATACGATTGCTTGGAGAGTCTATGCGATAGACACTTTCTCTAAATGATTGAGAGTATTTGTTATGCGATAGCTTTTGTCCTCCTCGATCATCTTCCTCCTCCAACTCCAAACTCCCCTCTAACCAAAATTAGCCAAAGTCGACCACTCCTAGATTCTCACACCGAGAATACCAAGGTCATTAAGTGGTAGTGTCCCATTTTGTTGTTCGAGTTTCTCGTTGTTGTTTGATGTTGTTCGTTTAGAGTGTTTGTGACTTGTTTGATGCGTTCGTGAACGAGTTAGATCGAGGAATTAACGCGAAGAAGGGTTCTTCGAAGGTATAGTATTTTGAACCTTTGTTTATTATGAGAAAGCATGTTGTAATTTATCTTTTGATGCATAATCTATTCTATTTACTATAATTGTATGTGTTCAATCAAAATGGGATTTGGACGATCCGCTTCCATTCAAAGGTTCTCTATAAAAAAAGTTCCTTCATATATTAGTAGCTTGTCTTCAACATTTGATTTGAAAATGATGGATATGTTTGCTAATAAGGAAATAGTATCAAAGTCTTTCTACTACATAGCTATAAGGGTGGGGAACTATGGAAACTTAGCTATAAAGAACAACTTTGAGTTCAAGACTTTGAGATCAAATTCTAAATCAATTGTGTTGAAGTGCTCACAAGAAGATTGTCAAAGGTACATTCATGCATCTCGTTATAAGGATGGGGAACTATGGAAACTTAGGTAGTATATTGTTAATCACAATTGTTCTATAAATGCTATTTAAACTTCTCATAGCCAAGCATTTTCATCATTGATCGATGATTGTATGATAAAAGATTTTAGCCTTTGTGGCCGTTTGACTTCGAATGATATTATGATTCACATGCGTACTAAATTTGGGGTAAATATTAGATACTATAAAGCTTGGAGGGCGAAAGAATATATTATGAAGTCATTGAATGTTGATGCAAAGGAATCTTATGCATTGATCCCATAATCTTTTATATATGATCAATTAAGCTTTCAATGAATACATAATCAGTATTTGATAGACTTGTTTAACCGATATGGTCTACCAATAATATTGGTCTATCAGTGATAGGTCTTATAGTAAACAAGCATATCCTTGGTCTATCGGTGATAGATCTATTGTAAAATAGCATGTAATTATTCTTTGATATATCTTTTTTATCTTACTATTAGTTCATTCACTACATATGAAACTGATTCCGAGGGACATTTTAAGTATTGTTTTATGGCAATTGGATCGTGTATTTAAGGTTGGAAATATTGTAGGCCAAACATATCAGTTGACGACACCTTTTTGAATTGTAAATATGGTGGAACTCTTTTGATGGTGTCAACAATTGATGGTAACAATCAAATTTTTCCTCTTGCCTTTAGTATTGTAGACTCCGAGAATGATGCATCATGGAGATGATTTTTTTATAATATAAAAAAAAGTTTAGGGGATCAAGAAGGTTTAGTTATTATATCTGATCGACATTTAAGTATTTCAAAAGGTGTTCAAAACGTTTTTCTAACGACTGAATATTGTGTTTGTTTGCAACACTTTTTGAGAAGATTGAAGTTGACATATAAGGATTCTTCTATTGATAATATGTTTTTTAGATGTGGAAAAGCATATACTATGCTGATTTTGAACTAAATATGAGATGGATGAAGACTATATATCCTCGCATACGAGACTATCTTGGTAATGTTGGTTTTGAAAAATGGGCTTGTGCGTATTGTAGAAGGAGAAGATATCAAATGATGACTACAAACATTTCAGAATGTTTAAATGCAGTTCTAAAAGAGCTTAGAGATTTACGTGTGGCATCACTGCTTGATTCTATCAAATAACTATTTCAAAAATGGTTTCATGATAAAATTAAAGTTGCATATTGTATGAAATCTATTTTGACTAGCTAGGCTGATGGAAAATTATGAACACGACATCATATATTAAGAAACTTCACGGTAAGAGTTACTTGTTTTCATAGGTAATATTGCACAATTTGTCATTGATTGAATTCTATCAGTGATGGACTTCTATTACTAATAGACTCAGATAGTTGGATCTTAATTAATTTCCTGTCTATGTGTCATTTAATTTCTCAGATTAATGCAATTAATGATGTCAAATTTCAGGTGATTGATGGAAGCAATCACTTTATGGTACATTTAGATTCCAAATCATGTACTTGTCATGTTTGGGATCTTGATGAAATTACATGTGCCCATGCACTTGTTGATATTCATGGACGCAACATAGATACTTACTCATTTGTTCATAAGTATTGTTTGACAAATACCTTGATTTTGTGTGGTTCTGTTTGTCCAGTTGGGAATCATGCTAATTGGAAACCTATAAGGATTTGACATAAGTATATTACCTCCCGTTATTAAACGCCCAATAGGCCGACCTCGAAAACAAAGAATATTATCAATTGACGAGCAAAAAATTCAAACAAGGTGCAGTCGTTGTCGTCATGTTGGTCATAATCGTAGAACGTGTACCCTAAATTATTAAAAAATAAGATTAAAAATATAAATCTCGAAATTTAAAAACTAAATTAAAACCAAGCTCAAAAATTAAGAATTAAAAATATAACGTTTTAAAATTTACGTATTAATAAAATTTTCGTCTATATCAATATTTTAGTTATATTAATACATGTTATAGGTAAATTGAGTTACGTAGGATTTTGACTCGTACCACGGATTTTTAACCTTTGTATTTCATTTCCCCCCCCTACTTCTTATTCAATGTGAAGTAACATCACTTAAGGTACAAATTTTAGTCCTTTGAACTTTTTCTCAATACAAAGTACAAAATTTTCCAACATATTTTTATAGAATAAAAATACAAAATCAAGTAAATATGAAAAAAAGTAACATCAATTTAAAGTAATGTCAATGTTCTTTCTATTACTGATATTGGTCTATCATTGACATTGATTTATCACTAACCACCCATTACATAATACAAAGAATTTAGTTCTTAGAACTTTAAAGTAAAAAGCACAAAGGGACATAATTTGCACCGATTCAACTAACGATCCAAAAATTCTTATACTTATATGACAAAATGAATTATATATGAAGTTATTGTGATTAATTTCAAGCAATTTCACTATAATTTTTATCACTAATATTGGCTTGTCATTGACATTGATCTATCACTTAGCACCCATTACATAATAACAAGAGTTTAGTTTTTAAAAATTGAAAATAGAAGCACAAAGGGATATAATTTGCACTGATTCAACTAACGATCCAATAATTTCCTATATTTATATGACAAAATGAACTACATATGAAGTCTATCATGGATTGTTTTTATCATTGATACGTTTGTATCACTGATACTACTAATGTATCCATCAAAACTAGGGTATATCCTACATCCCACAATATTAAAGTACCGAAATATCCACAAAAACTAAGGTCTAATAGCCACAACATTAAACTAAGCCACAACTCCATTACTACATTCGAGAGATTTTTAGGTCAAAACTAGGGACAATGTCCTTGATTCTAGGAGAATGTCTTGTTTGTTTTGGAGAAGCTTTATTTTGGTCTTTTGCATTCTTTTGGTTCTTTGCATCCTTTTATTCTCTTGCAATCTTATCGTCATTTGCATGCTCCAACATCTTCTTTAACGGTTTATGCTGTCTTTTTTGTTTAACATTTTTGGTATTCATCGTTGTATTTGCCTTTTGTTGAATAACCTGAAATGTCAATACTTAATTATAAGTTTATAAATATATATTGAGTCTATAAGTCATAAAGCAATATAGAGAATGTGACAATTTTTATACCTTCACTTTTTTGCTTTGTCATGCACCACTTTTTACCTTTTTTCATGTCCATTGACTTCTTCCTCCTTATCTTCAATCTTTCGTAAATATATTGTATAAGTGGACCAATGCACAAAATTGTAGAAGATGTTAATATACTTTTTCTATGTTATTGTTGGACTCTCATAAAAAGATGACAACATTCTATCAGTGATAGAAACCTATCATTGATAGACTTTAATGAGCAACACACTTGAAGTCTATAAAAAGATAATAGCAATAACCTACTATTTAACTAGATGGGTACTTTTTTTCCCTCAACAATAGTGGTTATTCTATTTCCTTCTCTTTCTCACGATTTTGCTCATGCTTCTGTTGATATTAGTATATTATTTTTGTCAGTAAACTATTATATAGTCTATCATTCGGAAAAATTTTACCTCTTTCTCCTTGGCATAAGTAGTTGCATATTCAACTACTTTATCATTATTAGCATCAACATCGACATCTATCATTTCTAGACTCATAGATGGAGGACGATTCTTTTCAAAGGACTCTTGAGATTGTCTCTCACTTTGACATTTATGTGTGACCTTTTGCTTTACAATTTCCATTAGAGAATGTAATAAAGTAAGAATCTTCGTTTGTCCTTTTTTAAGATCTTCAAAATCTTCTTTGTTTTGCCTTTTAAGACCTTCAACATCTTCTTGTAAAGAAAATATTCTTTCTCCAGTCTTTTTATCTTTTTCAACAACATTTTCTCATTCCTCCAATCTTTTCTTCTCCATCTCCATAAATTTTTTGAAATATTATGATGCCATTTCTTCTTCTGATGCAATAATAGGAACTAAAGAGAGCTGAAGATATAATATTTAATTAGTACTGTATACAAAATACCTTATTTTTATGAGATTTGAAATACTCAAATAATCATAGTAGGAGTTATCAGTGACATGGTTTAATAAGATCATATCAGTGATATGAGCTTATCACTGACAAACCCCGTTACTGATAGACCAATATCACTGATATAGTCTATTTATCTGAGATATTGGTCTATCATTGATAAACTATGTTGCTGATAGACTCCTCTACAGTTATTTATGTGTTTCAATAGATATAATACTTCTATCACTAATATTTGTCTATCACTGATAAATCCATATCATCGATAGACTTGTATCACAATTACTAATGAAAAAAATTAGAAACTTACATTTCGTTCCGAGAAGATGTTGTCGTTAGGATCTTGCCAATCTGGTTGCTTTGTTGTTTGCGAATTCAAGATTCTTGGAAAGCCATTTCCTATTCTTTTTGCGAACCTCCCAAAAAATTTAGGAAGTATTTCATATGTCCAATAAGTTAAAACTATGGGGAAACCTTGCAGATAGGCAGCTAGTTTTTCTTTACTCTTAATAGATTTCTTAAGAAACTCGACAGTAAGACTATAAGACAGTCTTCCCCATTCCTAAACTTATCCTTATCATTCAGCATCTTAACATGCTTCCAATCCACACAGTTCTGATGTTGTTTTGGAATCAACAAGTTTTCTAGCAAATAAAGATTGGCAAGTTTTACTATTTTTCTTTCATCATTGTAGTGATTAGAAAAGTAGTTAAATGTACTATTCATATTTTCCCTAGTGATGCTAGTATCATTTCTAAAAAATGCTTGTCTAATTTCTGAATCATTTTATTTAGTTTTATCTAAAACATTTTCAACAGAGTATTCATCACAATTTAATTCAATAATAAAAAAAAATCCCTCAACTCAAACTCTACAATGTTACCTTCAATGTTGAAAAGAAGAACATTGTTATTAGTAGAGACACATTGTCTTCTAATCAAATGTGCTAGAAGTTGTAAAGATACTTTGGACATTTTAAAACCTAGTAGATGCCTAAATGGTCATTCCTTAAACAAAGATAGACATGTAGAATCTAAACTCTTAATATGGTCTATCACTTCCATCTTGACATAAACTGTGACTTTCAAAATGGAATTCCAACATTCTTTAGGAATTTTTTGTGCCTATTTAAAATATATATATGGTCGAAACCCTTAATATGATCTATCTCTTTTTTTCATTTTTTTTTTTATAGTTCTTCAAGTTATGGTATTTTTTGCCCATTTTTTTTGTTGTTCGCTTTCCATAATTGTTTTTCAATTATCAATCTGTTAGAATAGTAATAACCACTTCAATCAACAAACTAAACACTTCAAGTCTATTAGTGTTGGTAAAGTCTATCCGTGATAAGGTTATCAATAAAGACTTCACCACTTAAGTTTATCAGGAAACTTATCACAGATAGGCCCTACTCAACATCATATTAGTCTAAAAGTAGGCTAGCAATAGTCTATCGACTAAACAACAAATAAACGGAAAGAAAACTACAATTTTTCTTCATTTTCATGAAAAATAAATCCAACATGCTCAAAGTCTATCAGTGATAGCAACTTATCAATAATAGACTCTAATCAACAACAACAACAACAATAAACAACAGTGAAATTGTACATTTACTTAGATGGCATGAAAATACGTTCAACATCCATTATATATACCAGTGATTGAACTTATCACTTGTAGACAGTAAACCAATGCATTTATTTACTCATGAAAAACAAAAAATAAATTCAATATTCTTCAAGTTTATTGGTGACAGAAATATATCACCGATAGACCCAAACAAAAACACATTTAAAGTTTAAAGCACACAAATAATAATCAATCAACTAAACAATAAGAAAGAAAAAAAAAATCATGGAACTATGTTTTTTCTTACCTTTGAAAAGAAAAACAGTCATGAACAATAATCAATCAACTAAAAACATTTGAACGGAAACGGAATACATTCACTGGAAGAAGATTGTCGGTGATCTACGGATATTTTATGGATGATTGATAGGTTTTTTTATTCACAGATTTTAGAGTTTTAAAGAAGATCATTGGGTTTTTCGAACAAAAAAAAGGAGGAAACTAAACGACAGATGGATAGAAACTTATTACTGGCGGATGTGAATCGGCATCGTTTTTGGAAATCCCAATCGGCGATGGAAGAGAAATCGTCGATCGTTTTGACGCGCTAGAAGAGAAATCGACGATGGGCTTATAGAGGAAGGATACAAAAGTATTATCGTGAAAGAAGGATTATGGATCGTGGGTCATGGGCTTTTATGGGCTTTTTAGTTTTTTTTATATGGTTGTACTCAAATTTGGCCATATTTATAATTTGTTTTGGTTAATTCTATATTTATAATTAATTTGGCCCAAAAATTTATGTTTACAAGCGACCTATCTTAATCAGGGAAAAATTCAACATAATTAAAGTAAAAGGGCCTTTATTGGTGATCACGTGTTTGTTATCCAAGTATTGGAACCAAAGTATTGGTGAACAGTGGTCGAGCAAAGCATGTGCCTCCCAAATTCTGGCCCAAGGGAATAACGAGAAAGCCCTTAGCCCATAGGTCCCCAAGATCCTCCGATCACAAAACGAAGGGAAAGGGCGAGGAGCCGAAGGCAAAGTCTGGGTATCGCTGCTGCCATCACCGTCGCATGCGACTTTCCCCATCCTTTAAATATTATACCAGTTCAATTTTTACACCTTTTCCTTCCCTTTCATTCTCTCTCTTCATTGCTCATCTCAATTAGGGCACACAACCACGATCTTTGTTTCTCAACCGGACATCTCTCCGATCTGCTATTTAGGTTCTTTTCTATCTCTCTCATTTATTTTCTGATCCAGATTTACTCATTTTGATTTTCCATTAATTAGATTCCCGATCTTCTTCTTCATCTATCAATGCCGTTCCAAGGGTTTCCGGATATACTTTCAAGTTCTTTTCATTTGTGGTTCTACTCTGAAAGGATTTTTTTTGTTAGTTCGAAGTAGTTGGAACTGCGTTTGGTTTAGAAGAATCAAATCCGAAACACTGAGATAATTCTCGGTTCATTTTTTTTTTTTAAATTTTTTTTAAATATTGTTTGGTTAGTTGAGGGAGAATCATTCCTGAACAAGTACTTTATACTTTTTAGTAGATGTAGTTAGCTATTTCTGTGTATAGACGGCAATATCGTGTTTGTCCATGGAAGATTCTCAAGAGTAGCTGTGTTGTTGGCGGATCGATATGGATACTGATAGGTTACCTTATGGCTAGAAGTTAGTCGCACGTTACTTTACATTTCTTATGGAGGTTTGGATCTTATCTTACTTTTATAATCTTTTTTAGAAGCTGCCTAGACTACAGTGACTTTGGGATTACCAAACGAAACTCAGTTCTAAAAGCGTGCTGGATGTACATGTTTGAAGTATCTCATCTCCCTTCCTTTTCCCATCTTGTTTTATTTGTTGTGGGAGACGGTAAGAAAACGTATTTTTGGGAAGATCTTTTGGTGGGGGATAGACTCCTTTCCTTTGCGTTTCCTTGGTTATATCACGTGTCATCTTTAAAAAATTGCTGGATGTCAGGTTTTCTAGTTTGGTCAAGAAACTTAGTTTCTTTCTCCTTTGGTTTTTCGTTGGTCTTTGTCCAATAGAGATACGAAGGAGGTGACTTCTCTTCTTTTCTTGATTGAGGGTTTCGACTCTAAGCTTGGGAGAAAGGATGTTCGTGTGTGGAGTCCTTCCCATAGAGGGCTTTTCTTATAAGTCTTTCTTTAGGTTTTTATTGGATCCCTCTATCGTTGTTGAGTCGGTCTTTGAAAATGGTGGATTAAGATTTCAAAGAAAGTCAAGTTCTTTTCTTGGCAAGTTTTACTTGGGCGTGTGAACACTACAGATAGGCTTTTGAGAAAGATGTCTTTGTTAATGAGCCCTTGGTGCTATATCCTTTGTTGGAAGGTGGGGAAAAACCCGGATCACCTTCTGTGGGAGTGTCAATATACAAGATCTGTGTGGAATGACTTCTTTTAGGAGTTTGATTTTGCGCTTGCTCGTCAGAGGGATGTTCGTTTGATGATCAGGGAGATCCTCCTCCATCCACCTCTCAAAGAGAAAGACCGTTTTCTTTGGTTTGTGGGGGTGTGCGTATTATTGTGAGACCTTTGGGGGGAGAAAAATATCAGAGTGTTATGTGGTGTGGAGAGAGACCTTAGTGAGGGAAGAATTTTTGTAATTATTCCCTAGGTAATATTTTACTTAATTGGAAATCCTTTCTCTAGAGGGTTTTTGTGGACTTGGTTTTTTTGTATGCCCTTGTATTCTTTCATTTTTTTCTCAATGAAAGCCGTTGTTTCTATAAAAAAAAAAATATGTTTGAAATATATGTTTGTGCTCCATGTTTTTCATATTATACAGACTCTACAGCCGCGTTAGGTTTAGTTCTGGTGTTCTTATCATACTTCTGGGCTTACTCTTATATTGTACTATTATTTTCAGGCTGTAATTTGGTTAGCAATAAAGCTTTTCAATTAGCTTCTCTATCTTTTGGCTCCTCAAGGACTGGAAAGGCTCTTTTCGACGAAGGAATGACACTTGCGTAGTTTATTTTACTCTCACCTCATGCCATGTCGGGTTTACTTAATGTACTGTCAGCTATCTACATTTTTGTCTAAGATTGCATTGGAATATGTGTATTGAGTTGATTTGCATATTATTTCTTGAAGTTTATAATTGATACTGTTATGTGTTACTTGATTCTCTGCGGTAGTCATGGACCTATTAATATAATTCAAGGAACTTGAAATTTTCAAAAATTAAGAAATCTTAAACTAGTTTATTTCATTTTTATTTGATTGTCTAATGTCTAGTCAAGATTTGAATTTTAATTGGCTCATTTTTTTTGTTGTTATATAAAAATGTAGTTCTTTCAATCGTAGAAATTCAATTCCAATCCTTGCCCTCATTCTCACTGAATTTCTAGTTGATAAAGGTTGATTTGATCTTATTTTCATAATAATCAACTACATAATCATGTGCCTTTGTTGTGTGCATTTCTGCAGAAGTTGGTGACTACACCTGAATTCATTTTGTGACAAATGCTTATCTTCTTCTCCCTTTTATGTTGATGTATTATAATTTTACAGCAAAGTTTTGTGATTCATGTGTAAAATTGTACATGAAAACATGATTTGTTTCTTTGCAGTCATCTCTTAATGGATCAACTTCAAATCTTCCAGATGGTACTGGGCGATCTTTTGCTACCTCATTTTCTGGTCAGTCTGGTGCAGCCTCCCCTGTTTTTCATCACTCCGGTGGGTGTATGTTCCTAGAGTTTCTGTAGTTTTCTTTCAAATTTATGGAACTTGGAAGTCTTAATTTCCAGGAGGAGGGTTGCATAACGTTCATGGAAGCTTCAGTATTCAGAACATGTCAGGTGCATTAACTTCAAGAAATTCAACGATAAATAATGTTCCATCTGGTGGGGTGCAGCAACCCACTGGAACACTTTCCAGTGGGCGTTTTGCATCAAACAACCTTCCTGTTGCTCTTTCTCAGGTATCTTTCATAGTCAGGGACTCATGCTATTTATCCATCATTGAATGCGATGTTTATTGACTCGGATGCTTGGTATCAGTATTCCCCATGGTAACGTAATTTAGATATGATCACTTCGTTTACAAATCAGATACCAGATCATAATGTTCATAATTGGCGCTCGTTATAGGATTTTTGATTATTGAAGTCAATAAAATAATGTCTTTTAAGAGATCTAGAAGCAATGAAGGTGGAACAGAAATCTTATCCTCTCACTAACCCTTGTAATTGTGTGCTTCCACTCTAGTTTAACATTTTTTTTCTCTTCTGTAGTTGTCTCACGGCAGCTCCCATGGGCATTCAGGAGTCACCAATAGAGGAGGTATTAGTGTTGTTGGAAACCCTGGATTTAGTAGTAGCTCAAATGCAGTTGGCGGTTCTATTCCTGGGATTCTGTCTACTTCTGCTGCTATTGGTAATCGAAATGCTGTTCCAGGATTGGGTGTATCCCCAATTTTGGGAAATGCAGGTCCTCGGATCACTAGTTCAATGGGAAATATGGTCAGTGGAGGCAACATAGGAAGGAGTATAACGACAGGTGGGGGATTGTCATTACCTGGTCTTGCTTCTCGTCTAAACCTTAGTGCAAATAGTGGATCTGGAAGCTTAACTATGCAAGGACAAAACCGTCTAATGAGTGGTGTGCTACCACAAGGTATGATCCCTTGAATTTGTGACGAATGTTTGCATTTTGTGTACACTGTCCATAATCTTATAGTCATATTTTTATTTTGTACTTGATTCTCTAACCACTACATGGGTATATCTAGATGCGTCTTACAATAATGGTGGTCTTCTTTGCAAATGTAGCTAGCTGCTATATTGAAATTTGACTATTTCTTTTTATTAATAATTTAATTCAAACTAGACATTAGCTAGTGGGACAATGTCATATCCTCCCTCTTATACACCTTTTGCTAAAAGATGAAAAGATCATATTAGATGTTAGCATTATTAAAATGAATCATTTTGTTCTGTTTGAAAGAATAGTGTACAGCCTTGGAAACTGTTTACTCATTTTATGTGATTGTTTAGTACTATTCTATTCTACACTGTTATTTATGTGTGATGCATTTGCTATTTATGATTTAATTTGTTATCTTGTGATGTGTGCACATTATGCTTCCATAGATATGCTTTTTTTACAAATTTTCCTACAACTATCTTATTTCTGAGGCTATATTGACCGGAAAATGGAAATGCATTTATTACTATGTTGTTACATCTATATTTTAGTTGAAAATGTTGTGTTATTTTGTCGTTGATGACATGTTCTTGCTTCAGGATCTCAACAGGTCATTTCTATGTTGAGTAATTCTTATCCTAGTGCTGGAGGTCCCCTTTCCCAGAACCACATGCAGAGTGTGAATAGTTTGAATTCTTTGGGGATGTTGAATGATGTGAACACCAATGACAATTCTCCTTTTGATATTAATGATTTTCCTCAGTTAACAAGTCGTCCAAGTTCGGCAGGAGGGCCTCAAGGACAATTAAGTTAGTAGCTAGATATTGTTGGACCCCTCCCCCCCTCCTCTTCTTTTCTTTTCTCCTCTGTGCCATTTTTGACCTATAGAGAGTGTCATGCAATTGTTTCAGGTTCGCTGAGAAAGCAGGGCCTGAGTCCTATTGTTCAACAAAACCAAGAGTTCAGCATTCAGAATGAAGACTTTCCAGCATTACCTAGATTTAAAGGTGCAAATCCCTTCTTTGCATGACCTAGTAGGTTTCATCCATGTAAATCATAAGCCAAAACTCTGTTTGCTGTACTCTACCCTCTTTTTTTTTTAAAGATTAAAATACAATAATGTTGGAGAACTATTATTTGGAAATATCCTAGTTGACCTTGAATAATTGCTGGATAGATGGAGTAGAATTTGAGATTTCGTTTTTTCCGGTAGGTCATTGCAATTATTGAGCTCAGGCGCATCTTCATAGAGAATTAGAATTGTTTCCGTTTTCTCTTTGGATTGTATATTTATAGCATAGCACAAGTTAACCTCTTGCTTACTTTGAATATAAAACAGGACACTTTCTATCATTGATTATAGTTCTAGATCTTGTGCAGGTGGCAATGCTGATTATGGTATGGACATTCATCAGAAAGATCAACATGAAAATTCTGTGCCTATGATGCAGTCTCAGCAGTTCTCTGTGGGAACACGTTTTACTCAATCTTTTGCTAACTATCATCATGTGGCGATCGGTTGCTTATCAACTTTTCCCTTGTTTTGATCTTCAGATTGGAAGGTCCGCTGGATTTAACCTAGGGGGCACCTATTCACATCGACCCCAGCAGCAGCAACAGCATTCTTCAGCCGTCAGTAACGGCACAGTCTCCTTTCCACCTGCAAATAATCAGGATCTCCTCCATTTACACGGATCAGATATATTCCCATCTTCACATGCTGCATCCTATCACCAGCAGGTGTGCGATTCTATTGCTCTAGTCTAAAGGAAATAGATTTTTTTACGCCTTGTATTTAAGGTTTTACTTTGCAGACATATGGAATCAAACTGTTGCTTTTTTTTCCAAATATTTTCATTGTTTTTTCTTAACCGAAATGTAGTTTCAAGTTTCAACCTTTCGACATCGATCATTCTCATGTATTACAAAATTTCGACCGGATTAAATGTTTTGTAGATCAGTAGCCTATATGTCTTAAATGTCTTCGTCATTGATAGTTTTCAATATCGATGTTTCTTTGTTCATGTTCAGTCTAGTGGTCCTCCTGGTATTGGTTTAAGACCACTAAGCTCTCCTAATTCAGCTTCTGGAATGGGTTATGACCAACTTCAGCAATATCAGCAGCATCACGGTCAATCTCAGTTTCGATTGCAACACATTTCTGGTGCTAGCCAGTCATTTAGAGATCAGGGCATGAAATCTCTGCAGGCGGCTCAATCTTCTCCTGATCCGTTTGGTTTACTTGGTTTGTTAAGTGTTATAAGGTTGAGCGATCCCGATCTTGCATCCCTTGCACTCGGAATTGATTTGACCACGTTAGGATTAAATTTGAATTCAGCAGATAACCTTCACAAAACTTTTGGCTCCCCATGGTCTGACGAACCTGCCAAGGGTGATCCAGATTTCAATGTACCGCAATGCTATCTTATTAAACCACCACCTTCACTACATGTGAGGCTCTTCACCTTTCATATCCCTCTCATAGTTCATGCGTGAAACTTCCTACAGTTTCAGTTCAACTTATTAATTTTTTGGTAACTGCAGCAAGGGTACTTCTCAAAATTTACTCTGGAGACACTGTTTTATATATTTTTCAGGTATGGTAAATTTAAATAATTTTACACTCCTCTTTCCGCAACTTCCGTTTCGTTATATATAATTCTGCTGTGTCTTGTTTTGTGCAGCATGCCAAAAGATGAAGCTCAGTTGTATGCTGCGAATGAACTGTAAGCTAGCTCCTCCTATTATTGACTTACTGTCGCCAAAGTCTTAAAATTGGGCAGAATTATCCCCAAGGACTGTTGCCAATATTTTTATTTTATTTTTGTTAGTTATAATAGAGGCTGGTTTTATCACAAAGAACATCGGTTCTGGTTCATTCGGGTCTCGAACATGGAACCACTTGTGAAGACTAGCACGTATGAAAGAGGATCATATCTCTGTTTCGATCCCCACACTTTTGAAACTGTCCGCAAGGTTTGTGAACTTGTCAATATTTCTCTTTGAAATTTCCCATACAATTGTTGTCCCATTCTTATTGCTAATGTTACGTCCATTGGCTTCAGGATAACTTCGTTCTCCACTACGAGATGGTAGAAAAGAGACCAGTTCTAGCGCAACATTGAGTTTCATTTTTTTACCCTCTCCTTTTATGAATGTATAAAGGTTGTGGAATTTTTATTCTTAGAATTAGTGTTTTGTTAATTTGGTAATTGCAATCAATCTTGTAAGCCCTTGTTATTGTAATGAGCCAATTTTTTCTTTTAAAGAAACAGAAACCGCAATGAGCCGTTTTCTTTTTCTCAAGAAACAAAAAATGTAATCTACTTGATGCTTTCGTCCTTTAGGGTTCGTTGATAACATTTCCCATTTCTTAATAGAAATATGTTTGATTACTATTTTATTTCTGTTCCTTCAAAAAGAAAACAAAAATGATAACTTGTTTGATTATAACTATTTATTGTTTCTTGTTTCAATAGTTTGAATATAATATAATATAAAAATAAATGAAATATAATTGTCTAAAGTTCACATTATTTATTGCAAAAAAAAAAAAAAAAAAAAAAGGTTTCAATGTAAATTTAAAAACAGTAATAAAATTGTTTTCTTTTAAATGTTATCCAAATCTGGTTGGCTTGTTCTTTGTCATTTGATTTATTTTGTACTGCTCTCGTAAATGTCTTGGTTTTAGTTTTAAAATATTAAAGTGAGAGTAAATCGGTGTTAGTTAAAAAAAAATATATAATTGATAATTAAATATAAAAAATTATATATATATTTATTTATTTATTTATTTATTGGAAATTTTTAATTTTTAAATTAAACTAATACATGAATTTTATATTGGATATTTTAAAATTAAAAAAAATCAAACTAATATATAAGTATAAAAATAAGAAATATTAATACATTAAAATAGAAATTGCCTTCCTTAGAATTGAACCCATATTGCAAACCTTAAAACATAGAAACCAACGTTGTGAAACAAACTTCTTTCGTAGTTTATATGAAGTATGAAACGGACCCTTATTTTACATGGTATAGATCATATGAGGTGGGAAGGTTATCAAACAACTCTTATTTTAATGAAATAGATTGTTTGTTAGGTTTGTTTATCTTTTCTTTTCTTCTTATTACTTTTTTAAAAAATTACTTTTATTCTTAATGGTATTTTAATTTATACTAAGGTCTTTCTAGTACTATTATAGTACAAAAAAATTCCATACTCATTATTTGTCACATGAGAATGTCTTTTAAAAAAATATTTTTAGTGAAAATAGAATATGATACTCTCGTAGTCCTAGAAATTTTTAAATTTTGGTATGCGATTTCAAGATTGTTGATTGACGAGTTCGTCCCATTTGATCTTTGTCATTTAATAATTTAGAAAAGTTCTCTCTCTAGATTTGATCGATCCCTTTTGAGGTGTGGAACTCGATACGTAAGAAATTTCAGGAGACCCAATTGAGACGACGTTGCTAATTCGGTTCGCCACAATCTCATCCTTTTTCTCTTTGCAAAAAGTCATACTTTAGTCTTTCTATTCATCTATTAGTTAATAAACAAAGATTGAATGTCAAACCATTGAATTTCTTATTTATTTTATTCTTAATTATACCAAAGAAAATAATATCTTATTCTTAATAGTTGATTAAGATGTTTATACTTCACTAAAGAGGTCAGTAGTCTAAACCTCTCATCATAGATTATATTCTTAAATTTTTCAATTTTGTATCTAATAGATCATATCTCGTTTAAGCTCGTACGTCAGGGCCTAAAACATTTAGGTACTAAAAAAATTATAAAGATATTAAATCTTCATGGTCTTATAGACAATTAGACCAACCCATAATGTTTTATTTGACATTTTTTTTTTCTTTTTCCAAATTCAAGTATCTACTAATTTTAGCTATTGTACAATAACATATTTTAGATATTTGATCACTCCGCCTAACAAATGAAATTATACTCTACAATTTATTTTTGAAAGATTTTTGTAATTATTATTATAGAAGGAATGGATTTTTCAATAGCTTTATTGATGAAGGAATGATTGAGAGTAGTTTTACAAATTGGATATCAAATCATAATGTTACTTTTAATTTGACTTACTATTGAATTTTCCAGGCATTAAATTTACCTTTAACTGTGGAAGACATCTTTCAAGAGATTCAAAAGCAATAAAGGTGGAATTATAATCTTTTCATTTACCAACCCTTGTAGTTGTGTTTGTTACCCACTCCATTTTTACTGTTTTCTAATTTTTTGTAGTCGTCTTTCAGAAGCTCTCATTACATTCAAGGGGGATATATGTTGGGTTTTGATCAAATATTAAAAGTGTAGTTTATCTCACATCAATTAAATTGAAGAATGGGATGGATTCCAAGCTTATAAAAGGAGTCTTTGTCTCTAATTTCAAGTCGTCTCACTTAGAAACACTTTAAGTTTAGTGTGCTAACTCTAATTAAATTTATTTTATATTCTCTAGTTTGAGAGTGGGAAAAACAGTCAAAAGTATTGAGAGTGTTATTGTAATTGGGATCAGGGGAGAAAATTGTTCTGTGTGATTGTAACAATTTTTCACATAGTGAAATTTTTTATGATAAATCATAGTCTTTCTCCGAGTTGGGAGTTTTCAACGTAAACTCACGTGTTTCTAATTTTATTGCGTTCTTTTAATTTTTTTGTTATTTTCTGCTTATTCCTGTGATAGAAGTGGGACGTTTTCCCTACAAGTGGTATCAAGAGTATCGGGTTTCATAGTTTTTGGAATTTCTAAGTATGCTTTATGGTTGTAGCATTGTCTGACCTTCTACGTTAGAAAAGAATTCTTGAAACAGACTGCGGTATTTGTGAATAGTGTAAGTTGTTCACTATTTGTTGATTGCTAAGAGTGAAGCAGATGCGTGTCAAGCTTTATGAGTCCTATAAAGTTTGGTGTGGAGAAATTTGATGGAAGGATCAACTTCGACTTGTGGCAAGTGCAAATCAAGAATGTATTGATACAAGTTGGGTTACACAAGTGTAAGTTAAGCGGTGATGGTATTCTAGTGCAATTTCGAAATGATTCTAGCAAAGGTTTCAAGAAGAGAATCTTCAAGTAGAAGATAGGTTGTTGGGAATGCAGGTAGTTTAGGCACATGAAAAACAGAGCAGGTTCGTCAAATGGCTTTGGATCGGATGCTAACGGTATCTTTCATGTCATGGGAGACAATGACTTTCTCTGAAGAGGACAAAAATCAACTCGTGATATGTCCACTTTACCATAATAAAGGATGTGATGTTGGCGGTTCCACAGTTTTGCGCACAAGCATTGACTTGGCAGTTATGCAAGGTGTGTGGTGGAAGTTACGTTGATGGCTGAAAGACTTTCAAGTGAGCCAAGTAGGTGGAAGTTGCATCATAAATATTAGTATGGTATCAACATGTGATAAAAAAAGGAAAATCTTGCAAAGTGGTATTCCAAGTGGTCTATCTTTTATGGTGGAGTAGGTTATAATTGAGATGAGAATTATGATTGTCAATAAAGACAATGGATGTAGTAGAAGCCGTAGAATTTGTTGGATTTTGGCAAAATATTAGAAGTGCAGTTTGCCTCACATCGATTAAATTGAAGAATGAAGATGACATCCAAGCTTATAAAAGGAGCTTATGCCTCTAGTTTCAAGTCGTCACAGTTAGAAATACTTTAAGTTTAGTGTGCTAACTCTAATTAAATTCCTTTTGTATTTTTTAGACTGGGAGAAAAGGTGGAGAGTGCTATTGTAATTGAGATCGGGGGAGAGAATTGTTCTATGTGATTGTAACAATTTTTCACACAGTAGATGTCTTTTTGGTAGGCCGTGGTTTTTCTCCGAGTTGGGAGTTTTCCACGTAAATTCTTGTGTTTCCAATTTTATTGTTTTTTTTTTTTAAAAAAAATTTCTCTGTTATTTTCTACTTATTCCTATGATAAGAGTGAGAGGTTTTTTCCGACAATATGAAATAGGAGATCCTAGATTTAATAGCAGCATAACAAATGTGGTTGTTGATTCTACTTCGGGTCTAGTTCATGGTATGTTAACACAAATGCTTGTCCAAGGTTGGGTGTATATCCAATTTTAGGAAGTTCAGGTCAATAAGATCACAAGTTCAACATAGGAAGGTAATTGGGATTGTCATTACTGGTCTTAGAAATACTATCTCCCCTTTTGTACTACCCACACATGCTCTAAAATGGAACTTATTAGATATTAGCTTAGAAATAAATCATTTTGTTTTGTTAGAAAGAGTGATGTGTGGCTTCTATTTACCCAATTTACTTTGTTTTTCTTGTACTATTATATTCCATGTTTTTATTTTTTATTTATTTTTAATATTTAACATTTTATTTAAGAGAAACTTGAGAATTTTATTGAAAAAAAATAGAGAGGAATGAAATACCTCTGCTCAAACAATGGTTATGATATGAACGGTAGAACTTCAATCATGACTTATGAACTGCGAATTTATGAAGGGGTTAGGTGGACACTTGCCCCTGAGTTGGTTTGGTTAAATAAATATATATACAGTTTTTTTTTTTGTTAATTATAATTTTTTTTTTCAATTTTAACTATAAATTTTGTTTTCCCAAAATTCTTTCATGCGAGTAGCTTTAGTGCAGCGGCAAATACGAGAAGTGTTAATTTACATTTAGATCATGGCTAATAATGATCATAAATTGTGAGAGTCAACTCTTTAAATGCCAATGTGTGAGATTATATTTTGAGGTCTATATAATCTCAGTAAAGGGTCATTTGGTTTTATTTTTATTATTTATTTTTAAATTCGGGATATTTGACATTTTGAGTCTAATTTTTAGATCATCTATACAAATTTTCCAAAAAAAAATCTTGCAAAATGTAGTAAAAAGAGCCTTTGAGCCATCTTTTAGTTATGCTTCCTTTGCAATTCTATGACGTTTAGGTTGCATGCTTTGAATCATTTAAGCTACTTGATTTATCGATCTTGATTGTAGAGTGATTTGAAGATCAAGATGGATGGGAGCTACAAGCTTTGTCCGATCCCTGATTTTGTTGATTGTCTAAGTATTCCATCATCTAACCATTTTTAGGGGTTGAGATCATTTTGATTTATGGTTTTTGAGTATTAGATCTAAGGGTCTTGTTCGTCAACAAGGTTATTAAATTCAATTTCTCAAGGATTTCTTGTCAGGTTACAAAAAGAAATAGATGTCCAACGGCAAAGTTTATGAGGGATGAATTTATCATGTATGATTAAGCTGTGCTCTTTTGCTTTAGTCCGACAATAATCTTATTCATGATGCATTGACCAAAAAATAGAAATGTATGTACATACATACATAAATACACACGTGTATATATATATATATGCTACTTTTTTGTCTTTTTGTCTTTTTTTTTTTTAAAAAAATAAACATGTGCTACCTTTTAGGTATAAAATTAGTAGACAAGTTTAAAATATTATTATTTGAAAGTTGTTATATTTTAAAATCATGAACATGATGATAAAATAGTAATTTAAAGAGAGTGTTTACCCTTTTTTTTTCCCTTTCTTTCTTTCAAGACACTTTTTAAACCTTTTAAAAGTAAATTAAATTAAGGAACTTGGAATTACACTTGTAGTTTATTGATTGTTCATGCACTACAATAAAATTGCTTTTCAGTGACACAACTAAAATATGTCGTTGAATACTTATTTATAGCAACACGTCAAAAAATATATTGTAGAAAATAAATATTAGTGATAAATACTAAACCAACGTCCCTAAAAGTTTCTGTGACATATTAACCTACGCCACAAAAAGCTAATAGTCTTTAGTGACAAATTTCCGTGCCACTAAAAGTAAATATTTTGTTTTAGAAAAATGAGAATGAAATGGGAAAAAAATAAAATGCTCTAATTTTTTCATTTTCCTCCTTTTGCGTTTTCCCCTTCCCTCCCTTTCCTTTAGATTACCCCTCCTTCAATTTTTCTTCTTCTCTATTTTCCCCTCTCATTCTTCTAGATTCCCTTGCTTCTTCTCATTTTCTCTTTCTCTCTCATTTTTCAATTTGTAATACTAATCCCTCATGCTTCTTCATTTGCATTTTTCTTCTTAAAAAGGAGTATGAATGATGTTCAAAGGTTTACAAGTAAGCTACTTATCCGATAGATTCACTATCATGTGTTACAATAAACCAAAGACAAGTATTCTATCTAGACTCCCCTTATACTTCGTATTACTTGTCACAAGATCTTGACCCACGTTAGGCCCCCCCTGAACACCAGGCTTCTTTCAAGTTCAATCTTGTAAGTTTAGGCTCCCCTTAAACTCAATGCTCCTTATCAAAAGTCACAAAGACAATATCAACAAGGATGAAGACGCTTCTCTCTTTCACAACCAAAACATGACTTGGTGCCACACATCAAAAGAATAGTCTCTCCATTAGAAAAACCTATGATAACAACTTTAAACAATTCCTTTTATACCACAACCCAAAAAGAGAATAAACGGAAAAGGAAACTAGCGCCATAACAAAAAAGGTATAAGCATAAAATCATTCCAAAAGATCACTAAGACACCGAAAACTGAAGTCATAAAGAAGAAGAACGACATTCTAATAAAAGAAAATTTACAAGCCAGCCAACTGCAATAACAAGCTCCCCCTTAGGCAGAAACATTTTCTTTTATTGGC